>NC_051219.1:4504202-4544202 GCF_015220715.1 Pygocentrus nattereri
TGGTAACTTTACAGGAGAAGGAAAAAACATCCTTCACTTTCAATGTAAGTCAATGGAACCAGACTTTTTTCCAAGTCATTTTAGGCCATTTCTTTTGGTCCATTCGTCATGAAATTCACAGACAATGTAAAGAGCAACAGGACCTTTCAAATTATCACAAAAAGTAAAAAACAACAAAATTGGAGATACAAGGTTTTGTTCCAACATTAGCGATCTATTTTGTTACTGCTTATATTTCACTCCTGAGTAAACACCTTCTGTAATCACTTTTGCGCATTTGTTTTTAAATGTCAATCACATGGAATAACATCATAATTGTTTACATCGAAATATGCAGAATGAGTCGGCATCAGAAGTGCAGCCTGTCGATAATCCATTAAGTTACCAACCGTCATTAATCATAACTCTAATTCTAAGGGTGAACTTTTATAGATTTAAGTGCGTCTTGATGGATTTTAGTTTTGGAACCTCAGGCAAAGCCCTGTTGCTGCTGCTCGCGCACTGTGGTGGAAAATGTGGAAAATAAGGACATAAAATGTTATACTCCATCAATCCTCCAGACTCCAGGGACAAACATGAGTCAGAAGAGGCTGTGCAGCTTACTTCGCTCTACTTTCACCCACAGTAGAGCTTTTATATTGCTTTTTAAACAATAGCAGGCCATGTTAATGCTCTAATTCGGTGAAATATTACATTTAAACAGTTTTCTCTCCCGGACCCCAATGTAGCTGATCAGCCAAGACATGTTTACTGTTGCACTGGGGAAATAAACTACAAAAACAGTGAAACAGTATGTGAGAAACCACATCAGCAAGAGTGGTTTGGTGTGAAATGGTTGATTGTAGAAACTCAGATATCTTTACAGTGGTGGTGATAGGAACCAGGAGGAACTATAGGAACTACAGCACAAATATAAGTGCCCAGAGTGGTTGGCAGCTCTATCCCTGGTGCCCGGGGAGCAGTTGGGGGTTAGGTGTCTTGCTCAAGGACACCTCAGTCATGGACTGTCGGTGCTGGGGATTGAACCGGCGACCTTCTGGTCACAGGGCCAGTTCCCTAACCTCCAGCCCTCGACTGCCCCCTATATAGACATTTTATTTACTAATCAAACCCACCAGCGAACCTACACGAGTTTCTATGGAATGTTGATGATGGTAAAATAGATCAACCTAAAATAAATTGCTTTCTTTTGGGATTATTTTTCTGATCATGGTCTACATGTATCCCTCTGCTTTTTAAAATGAAACATTTTAGCCCACTAGCGGCTGCCACCAGCAGTGCACTGGTGTTTTTGTCATGGTTGTCTAAGCAGTGCGCTAGCATTTAAACGCTAGTATTTTCCAAACACGACTAAATTAATTCATTTTCACTGTTTTATTTATGTTATTTGTGATTGCATCACCACCAACCAACTTAGCAGCACCCTAGCAACCACCTGGAATACCACAGCAACTGCTTAGAAACATCCTAGCAACAACCAAAGATACAATAGCAACACCCTAGCAACCACCAGGGATATGATAACACCACCCCAGTAATCACCTGGAATACCAAAGCAACTACAACCCCAAAAAAGTTTGGAACACTGCGCAAAATGCAACAATATGCAAATAATTTTACCCCAATATTTATTTACAACAGTACAAACACACAAAAAAAGAAAAAAAGACGTCGTAAGGATGGGAGCAGATGTTGCTAAAACATGTATATATCGTTCAACATTAATGGAGCCTTCACAGATGTGCGTGTCACCCATTCCATGTGCACTAATGCCCCCTATAACATCATGAATACTGGCTTTTGAACTGTGGACTGATAACAGGCCTGATGGTGTTTAGCCCAAAGGACACAGTGTCCAAGATTTCCAAAAAAAAAAAAAAATTAAACGTTGATTTGTCAGACACTTTTCCACTTCCCCTCAGTCCATTTTAAATGAGCTCGGGCCCAGAGAAGGTGGCAGTGTTTCTGGATCCTGTTTATGTTTGGTTTCTTCTTTGCGTTTTAGAGTTTTAACCAGTGGATGCAGTGATGAACTGTTTTTCCACAGACAGATTCAGAAGTGTTTCTGAGCCCATGCAGTGATTTCCACTACAAAATCATGTTGTTTTTAATGCAGTGCTGCCTGAGGGCCCAAAGATCTTGGCTAGCCAATGCTCATTTTCAGCCTTTCGGCCCTTACATACAGAGATTTCTCCTGATTTCTCCAGTCTTTTAATGTTATTATGTACCTTAGACAATGAAAAGCAAGTTCTTTTCTTTTATATTGAGAAACGTTCTTCTTGAATTGTTGCTCTATTTGATGGTGCAGTCTTTCACAGAGTGGGGAACCCCTCCTCACCTTTACTTCTGAAAGACTCCGCTTCTCTGAGATGCTCTTTTACACCCAGTTCTCCTGTTTTAACTATTTTGGAACATGTTGTTGGCATCAAATTCAAAATGGGCAAATATTTTCCAAACAACTTCTTGGTTTCGACATTTGATATTTTGTCTTTGTACTATTTACAATGAAATACTTTAGGGTGTTAATGATCTGCACATCATTGCATTTTGGTTTCGTTCACATTTTGCACAGCGTCCCAACTTTTTTGGAAATGGGGTTGTACTCAGACGCATCCCAGCAGGTGGACGTCTGGTTCCTATTACTGCCACTATGAAAAACCATGAATCTAAGTTTCTCTAGAACAGAGCATTTCACACCAAATCATTCTGAATGACTCTATTCACATTTTAGCCATTAAAGTGTGCACAAATTCAGTGATGCTGAGCGCACAGTGGTACAGTTTTCCATTGCTTATAAGCCTCGAAGCTCCAGGGCAGAACTTCTTCTTTTCCATTTCTCTGTAAGGAGCCTAAAGGTCCCACCTGTTGCATAATCACAGTCTATACCACACTTTCTTTAACGCACACCCACACGCTGTACCGTCAGGCATGCACACACACCTGCTGGTCAGTAAGTACAGGTCTGGTACCGCGGACGTCCATACAGGTCTGGTACCGTGGAGCAGCTGAGTGCTGCTCACTGCTGTAAAACCTGTCACACTCCAGACTTTAACTGTGACGACTGACCTTCTGGGTATGGGAGGTTCTGGAAGCTGCAGTTTTCCATGGTTTTAGGAATATTCCAAAAATCATTCTTTACCTGAGCCACTTTCCACACAATTCAATGGTTTTCTTTTTAAAAGGCGGTTTTGTTGATCCAACACAACAAAATGAACTAAAGTCAATCTCCCCCGCACTAAACTTTACATACAAGTGTTCTACATTTGACTTATATTGGTCCAACTTCACTACTGGAAAAATGACCAGAACTATTAGGATTAAAACCTGCTTTCTAATTGGAATTGGCTTAATGGTTACTATTGGACACCACCTTTCCACTGTGATGTCAACCCACCAGGAAAACAGCAAATACCATTGGGCCCAATCCCATTTCTTATTTTTACCCCTACACCTTGTTTTTAAGTGCCACCTTGCTCTGAAAAACCTCAGTTTGGAGGCGCTAACACTTTGTCCTACCCCTCTACCTCAGCAAGAATAGGGACACCCTACCCCTAGACGTGAACATTCAAAGCAGAGGAGTAAGGGCTAAGTGGTTGGGGCAAGGGGTGAAATGGGATTGTGCCTTGGACACGACCAGGAAACAACAGACACTTTTAATAGTTGTCCTACTAGAGTGGGTTTAAAGATGGCCACTGTGCTGCCCAGTCGGTTTAGAGCTACCACTAGAGGAGCTAGAGGGCTCTGAAGCAATCCTCAAAAGTCATTCAGCACCCCTTAAAAAATTAAAATATGCATACACACAAATGTTGCAGGTCTCGTGCACTGACACAGCTGAGAACAAAACAAGGGATTACTGACATAAGGTCAGTCCTGTTTAGACCTTCTCCCAGTTAAAACCTTGGCTCTTCAGTCAGGCAATAAAAATGTACCTGTGCTCTCACGAGAGTGTGGATGCTTAGCTGTTTACTTATTCCTTCCAAAAGACAAGGAAAATGTTCTGAACTAAACAGCCAAGGTAAGAAGAGCGATACCCACCACTGGTTTCTTCTTCAAACTGTGACTATTAGTTCGGCCTTCAAATGTCAAAACACTGTTAAAGACCAATAAAACATCTACGGCAATGAAAAATAACACGTCTCCACCTCCACTATAACACAAATTTCTGCTAGCGCCTTTATAAGAAAGTAGTATACTATATTAGCCCTAAGCTGACGGTGATGCACATGAATATGTTTGGCCTTTCTAGATTAAATATAGACATCTGAAGCTTGTAATAGGCATTCTTTTCATCCCATACGTGGCAAGATATGTATGCATCAACCTTACAGCGACTCTTTCAACGAAGAATCCTGTCATAGAGCTGCCGCCGCTGTTTCCCATTCCTAACAACCACCTGAAACCTGCTTAGAGTACAATGCACAGTCAGTATTGGCAGTCAGTGATTACTGACATAAGGTCAGTCCTGTTTAGACCTTCTCCCAGTTAAAACCTTGGCTCTTCAGTCAGGCAATAAAAATGTACCTGTGCTCTCACGAGAGTGTGGATGCTTAGCTGTTTACTTATTCCTTCCAAAAGACAAGGAAAATGTTCTGAACTAAACAGCCAAGGTAAGAAGAGCGATACCCACCACTGGTTTCTTCTTCAAACTGTGACTATTAGTTCGGCCTTCAAATGTCAAAACACTGTTAAAGACCAATAAAACATCTACGGCAATGAAAAATAACACGTCTCCACCTCCACTATAACACAAATTTCTGCTAGCGCCTTTATAAGAAAGTAGTATACTATATTAGCCCTAAGCTGACGGTGATGCACATGAATATGTTTGGCCTTTCTAGATTAAATATAGACATCTGAAGCTTGTAATAGGCATTCTTTTCATCCCATACGTGGCAAGATATGTATGCATCAACCTTACAGCGACTCTTTCAACGAAGAATCCTGTCATAGAGCTGCCGCCGCTGTTTCCCATTCCTAACAACCACCTGAAACCTGCTTAGAGTACAATGCACAGTCAGTATTGGCAGTCAGTGATGTATCTAGAATGTAGACACATCTTGTCTTGAAACTAGTCCTGCTGTAAGTCAAATCAGGATTGGTTTATTCCTAAACACTAATTATGTTGGTAGTTAATCTCACATTTAAGGCCTTGAGTTCAGCTGCTGAAGGCCTAACCAATGAGAGAGCTCGCTCAGCTGTGTCTGCCCAAGTACCACAGAAAAAACAGCCCTTTGTGGGCAAAACTGAACCCTTTTGTTTGCAACCAGAACTTAATGAAAGAGTTGCAGAGTTGATGACTGCATTTAATAAAGATGAACACATTTTTAGTTAGAATAGGTAGAAATCACTCCACCTCTGAGAGAAGTACAGCCACTTCTCTCCAAAGCTCCTGATTACAGGTTGTTTTCTCCATTCGGCCCGCATGCTTAGTTCAGTTTTATTGACTTAAATCTCAGAGCTACATTCTTTCTCACACACGCCTTTGCTCGTGTCATCCAACTCTCCCTCTCTCTTTTTCTCTCCCTCTCTTTCTCCCCAGTGCTTCGCCATTAGCACATTATCCCGCATACTTCTACCTCCACTGTGGTCCTTATCTGAGTTCACATGACGGCTCAAGAGATTTCACAGCTTCAGTTCAGCACCATGAACTTTTTCATGCAAGTGTGTGAGGAGAGGAGCGAGAGGTTAAAGGAATAGTCGAGGGGGGAAAAAAACTAACCAAATAATTTCCTTAAGCCACATAGAATTGGCTACAAGGCTAATGCAGCTCGTAAGTAGTGGGAGCTTGTTTCCGCTGGTTAGCATTGTGCTCGCTGCGTGTCTAGCCTGCATAGCTGGACTCCACCAAGCCAAAAAAAAACGGCGGTATACTGGGTGACTAACTAAACCAGCAAGAACTAGCACAGACCAGCATGGAAAGCTTGCTTTTTTTAGCAGAGTAAATAATCAAACATGTGCCTCAAACCGTGTGGCGCTGTTCGGCGTCTCTAATAGACTTGATTGTGTGGTTTCTGGATCTGTGTGACTCACTGTGATCCATAAACATTAACTAAAGTACTTTAGCATAACTAAAAACAGGAGTAATCAGGAGCCATCTCGATGCCTTGACTGTATCTGCATATGTGTTTGATTCAGCCGTGCTGTTTGCATGATGCTCAGCTGCCAGCTGTAAGCATTCACTGCTGTTAGCAACATTAGCAAACTTCAGATGCCATCTGTGAAATGTGATTGGATTAGCCCCGTAGCTTCAGCGCTAACTTCAGACCCCAAAGACGTCTTGGCTTATTAACTACTTCAATGTGTTTGTGTTCTGTGTGCACAAAGAGACGTATTTATAAGAAATGCTGCTGTTCTGAAGTCAACAGTCACAGTTCACGGATCAGTGCGGTGTGATTATTTGTGAGTTTGGCGACCCCTCTGGTGGAAATGCTTAATTGCAGGCAACTTGCAAAAGTGGGTTCATCTGGGCAGCTTATGATGCCGTTTAAATGTATCTTCAGGGGTGAGTGAGCAGCGTACAATGATGCAACGATACACTCTTCAAAAAGATGATTCTAGAATGGTTCTAAAGATGGTTCTATATATAGAACTTTTTCATGCTTAGTAGTTCTTTGCTGGGTGAAACGGTTCTTCAGACTGATGTTGTATATGGCTCTACATAGAACCTTTTAAAAACAGTTCTATATAGCACCAAAAAGGCTTCTTCTATTGTTACAAGCTTGACATCATAACAACACAGAACCATATACAACACATTCTTCATCAAAAACCATTTCACCATGCAAAGAACCTTTTAAGCATGCAAGTGGTTCTTTGAGTGTTCTTAGTTCTACACTGAACTCTGTATAGAACATGGTTCTATACAGAACCATTGTCTTTGCTAAAGAACCTTTCAAGAACCATCTTTTTTAAGAGAGTGGTTTTATCCTCGGGGACTCCCAGACAGTCCAGATTTTTGCCTCTACTTAACTTGCAATTAGAGAAAAAATGTGGACCATCTGGGAGTCCCTGAAGATCAGTTTGGGAACCAAAAAGTGGTTTACATTCTCCATCAATCCAAAGAACCATTTTACCACACAAAGAACACTAAGCATGCAAATGCTTCTTTTGGTGTTTATGGTTCTAAATCATTCATTTCTTTACTAAAGAACCTCTGAAGAACCATCTTTTTTGAGACTGTAGGATCGTACATATTTGATTCCTTTTAGTATCCAAGGGATATTTTTCTGCCCAAGCAAAAAACTGAACATGCAATCTTCTGTGCTCAGAGCGATGATGTTATCCACTACACTCTCACTAAACAGTCATCCCAACAACATGTCCTACGCCTCCACTCTTCCATGACTCTGACTCATACCTCAGAGACCTCGGCTACAAGCCTTTGGCCCAGAAAATTAACATCTGGGTTACTGCACCCCAGCAGGATGATAGCATAAGTTGGGAATATTGAAGTCTTGATGGAACATTCTGGCGCCTGTTGCAATATAATGCGGACGTCGCTGTGTTCACCAAATTTCTGGTCGCTGCTCCACTGGAAAATATGGAAAATCCAGTTTGTCATCGCCCGTCTACCGCCATGATGAAACTACTCTGAAAAACTCACAAATCTGACCATCATTTCTTTGGCTGTACATTGCACCTCACCGCATCCCGAGGCGTTTGATCATATTACTTCTTCTCACTTACTTGATCATATTCTTCTTCTCACTCAGTAGTGCTACGTTTTTCACTTAAATAAATATGCAGCTCTACACTGAAGAACATATTTCATATGCTACTGTATAAGTAGTGTTCTCTGTGTTTGTGCTGCCTTGACAGCTGAAGCTCTAAAGCTGTTGAGAAAATGAAAGAAAAGGATAAAACATAGAACTTCATGCAGAACCCACAATTCACGAGCCCTAGAAACAACTACTTGAGGGGTATGTATCTAAACTGTCCTCTGTCTGGGTCAAAAGCAATAATGAGCTGAAATATTCCCCATCCTTGTTAAACCATCACAGCTGTTTCCATGACTGCAGCCAGCCAGCCGTATGCAGCAGGGCTGGTTTTGATGACCTTGCTGGCCATCAGCAATGAGCTCGTAAACACAGTCCCTGCAGACTCATGCTGACAGGAAGGATAAGTGTGATGAGCGAGAGCCTTCCTCCTCATCATCTTCAGCGACAGAAATCCCACAGCAAGAGATGTTCAGATATACTGAGAGAAGAAGTGATACATACGAGCCAAATAAGCCAATAAACTGCATTCGGTGGTCAAGCACGAGAGAGAGAGGGAGAGAGAGAGAACAGAGACAGAGAGAGAGAGAGAGAGAGAGAGAGAGGGAGAGAGAGAGAGAGAGAGACAGAGAGAGAGACAGAGCGAGAGAACAGAGACAGAGAGAGAGAGAGAAAGAAAGAGAGAGAGAGAAAGAGAGAGAGAGAGAACCACTTTTTGTTCCCTAAATAAGTCCACTGTGTACACATAACATGGTTCTCAGAACAGCCCTTAAACTCATATACAGTAGAACTTTTAGATTAAGTAAAGGTTCTTTAAAACTTTCTAAAAATCTTTCTTTCAAATATGGTTCATTACACTCTTCAGAAAGATAGTTCTACAAGTGTTTTTTAATAAAGATAATGGTTCTTCATAGAATCACGAACACTCAAAGAACCATTTGCATGCTTAAAGGGTGCTTTGCATGGTGAAATTGTTCTTCTGATTGATGGAGAATATGTTCCATATGGTTCTATGTAGAACCTTTTTGAAAGAGGTTCTGTGTATGCTCTAATGGGTTCTTCTATTGTTTCCAGTTTGACATCATAACAATAGCAGAACCCTTTTTGTTGCTATACAGGACCATACACAACACATTCTCCATCAGCCTAAAGAACCATTTTTCCACGCAAATGGTTCTTTGAGTGTCTGTAGTTCTATACTGTACTCAATATAGAACATGGTTCTATATAGAGCCATTGTCTTTACTAAAGAACCCTTGAAGAACCACCTTTTTAAAGAGTGTAGGACAGTGATTCTGTCCTCGGGGACACCCAGACAGTCCACATTTCTGATTCAACTCAATTTGCAGTAATAGACAAACTGTGGGCCATCACGATCCCTGAGAATCAGTTTGGGAACCACTACTTTAGGGAACCAAAAGTGGTTCTTCTATGGCATAGAACCCTTTGTGGCACCTTTATATTTCATATGAACCTGTTAATCTAGAAGATGATGAACATGTGGAGATGATTAGAAGTCCAGAGAGGCTGAACAGTGATAATTGGATCTGGATGAGACGTGAGTCATGTGAGGGAGCGAGGGGTTCTGGGAAATGCAGTCCGACGCGGTCGAGTTGGCTGTAGTTCCATTCCGTTTTTCACGTCCACATCCGAGACCAATTCTGGCCTTGGTCTGGGGGAGGGGCTTAATATTGTTGGTTTGCTTTCATACTCAAGAATTCCATCCAAACCATGGATTGATTGCACAAATCCATACGTCACTTTTCTGCGTGGAGGTTCACAGAGTTTCCTGGTCACTAGCTTCACATGTTCACTACTACTGCTTTGGAAACAAACACTCAAGTGACAAGAACAATGATGTTCATCCACAGCAATCCTTTCCCAGCCATCATGAAGCATAAAAAGGGAAGTAACGCAATATATTGAAACAACCACGTTACAAAACGAACCAATCATCCAACCCAACATGCAGCACTGGGAGCAGATAGATTCTACTACGGAAGACCACAGGGGGTTCACACTCACTGGAAATGAAACCCAGACCAGAGGACCAGAGGACCAAAGATCTGTTCTCTGGAAAACCTACTGAGCTTGCAAACCAAGCAGTTCAAAGTCCAGCAAGATGCTCTAGTGCGAGAACACCCTTGCCTGTGCATCTCACAAGCCAGATGGATTTCATCTCTCAACATGGCCAAGAACCACTTACTTTGGCAGGAAGAGGCCGTTTGATTGACATGCAGAACCCATATCAGAGCATTGTTTTTGCCTTGTTCTTGCCTTTTTGTTACTTGGAGAACCAAATGTTGAACTACTGCTACAGCAAAAACACACGACAAGAGGCCATTTCAATAACTTTTACACACAAAATGCTGTAGAGTTCACACGCTTGTCACCCCAGTGATTGCATGTTGTTACAGTGTGTGACTGCATAGCAACAGAGCTGGACTTGTTTTACCAAGGAGGGAGTCCAATGTAATGTCTTGGGATTTGCCTGGCCGATTTGTGCCGGATTCCAAATTCCCTCAGACATCCCAGATTGAAAAGTCACAACCTGGACATGCAAGTTAACCTCGATAACAATAACAACCACAATTCTTATTGCCAGACTATAAAAAACTACGCGCACTGCCAATTCATACCAAATTACAATGACAGAACTCATCAGTAGTCACTAAGAACCCAAAACTAATCCAGTCCCAGTAGAGCTTTAGCACGTGTTCTGAAAGAAGATGTGAGGTTTAGTGTGAACTACAGAGGGAGCAGAGAGATATGAGTGACGGATTGAAAGGGGAACAGAAAAAGAGAGCTCAGGCTGTTCCTCTCTCTCTCTGTCTGCCAGATGCAGGGACAGAGAAACGGTACTGAGAACATCAGAAGCAGATGTGAAGTTCCCCTGGCTCTGACTTTGATACCACCAGGATCCTTCACTCACCCAAAATCAAGCACTTGTGATTGACGTCCAGTCACCGACACTCATTCACAGATTGGGAGGGAAAGGTTTTTCTGAGCCGCGCTGCACTATGAGAAAAGTGTCCAGCGATGCACGGAATTCGTTATTTTAACAACCACATAACAGAGTGATCTCTCTGTGTTTGTTCTCTTGTTTCATTTTAATGTGAGGGTGTAGACGTCTTTTGTTCTTATACTTTAGCCAAGTTTTCCCAATGTTAACCACCCTGTTACCCTGTCATAAGATAACTTGCTTTCTCTGAGTCTCTTCAGGCTGCCACGCAAGCAGAACAGAACATCTGAAGGCGCACACTAAAAGTCCAGCAGCCAGTTGCACCAGCAGAATGTAAGTTCGATCATGGTCTAGCATGAACGTAAACTGCCTCAACGTTCAGGTTTACAGGGTACTAGAATTCAACCAGTTGCACCAAGCAACAGTTTCAACGTATCTTCATGCTCTCGCTTAAATTTTACACTTTGTACCCTGTAGTCGGAGTTCTGCCGTGAAAAATTTCACTAAAGTGGCTGGTCGATTTGATTAATGGGAAAACTTGCAAAAGGAACGATCTTGGTTTTGTGTCGCCAACCACCTCTGCAGGATGGATACACCCGTTTTGGTCAATCGGATATAGAAAAGATCACAGACCTCCTGGCCAGAGATTTGCAACACGACACAGACAGTAAAGAGAAAGAGAAAAATCAGTTTCATTGAGTTTAATATTTCCTGTGTAAGTCAAGTAGCACTACTGATTGGCTGCAGAGTGAAAATGTCATTCTGTGCAACAATATTTTGTTATCTGCGGTCACTTTACGCACTACTAGTTAAGATGTACAGTAAGGACGGTACCTCAACGTGAGGTTTAAGGATGGACTCTACACCCTAACTTACGATCAAACTTACATTCAGCTGGTGGAACTGGCTGCTGTTCTGTGAATGTGACCTGAGACACGTTTATTTAGCGTCATGCTAAATTGAAAGGAAGCAAGGGCATAACCTAACAAGTGCTTGGCCTCATGCAATCCCTACAATGGATGGCAGTCACACTGTGGAGAACTGAACTTGAGTACCTGTGATTAGCAACACCAATGGGCTCTTTTGAGGAACAAGAAATCTCCCTCAAACATCACAACTTGAAATGACTATCTGGTTACATTAAAATGACTCCGGCTCAAATACTGTAGCATTGGCACAGAAGAAGCATCACCAGAAAACATGTTGAACCAGGGAGCTGCTTTATATTCTCTTGCTCATACTTACAGAGGCTGAGCTTGCACTTGCATGAGGACTGCAAAGCCTAGGGAGGCAGGCAGGTTTTGTCCACACTGGTCCTGCTGATGTTAAAAAACAGTAAATGTTAGTTAACATGTTTGACTCACACTGGTATAGACAGACAATGAAGTACGGCCTAAAAACAAACAATAAATCTCACAAGACGACAGAATGCAGGCAGTCACGGAGCTCATGGGTATGCAAATAGCGACCACCCACACTCCAGGTGCCACACTATCAATGGGGAATGTTTAAGATTCAAGTTTGCCATGCATTACTTTTCTTACAACTTTCTTGATGATATCCACTCCTGAAAGTTTAGGTGACAAACGGTTCTTTGGGCAATGCAGCCAAAAAAAAAAAACACATTTGGTTCCCTGGAGAAACTTTCCATTGAGTGATTTCAGTGAGTTTTTAAGAGATGTCACCTGCCGAAAGGTACCAGGGGAGCCCAAAGTGATTTTTCTCCAAAGAGTTTAGGTACACCTTCCACATGAACAGCTCCTTTTCATGTGCATCCTTAGAAGTCAATCGAGTTCAGACTGCAAAAAAGCAGAGTTCCACTATGAATCATACACCCACTGTTAAAAATAGCAGACGTGGTTAATGCTTTTGTTGATGCACCTGCTTCATGCTCTGTGTGGTGCATCATAACCCCTCAAACTGATAAAAATCATTATTGCACCACTGTCCAGCTGTCTCAACACATCTGCAGCCCCACAGCCACAGCAAACATGTTTACATTTAGTAGGATGAAGTACCCAATACCAACAGAGTCTTTGTGGTCTTCCAAGCAGACCACCTTTTAATTTATGTATTTTCTTCAGCAACTGACACACCAGGTTAACACCTGGTTAACACCTGGACAAGTACCCACCAATCCTAGTCCTGGGCACCCCATTGCAGCACATTCTTGCTGGTCTTACTTAGGACCTCACAAATCTTTTCATGAACCAGGACATTTTCATGAGTGCTCATGCTTTCATGAAGGCCTCAGGATTTTTTTCCTAGGAACCAGAAACTTTTTCAGGACTCATTCAGAATATCAGTTGTTACAAACTGTGGGCTTTTTCGGGAGCTCAGGAACTTTTTCAGGAATCCCAAACTTCAAACCTCAGACATACTTGAAAGAATCTCTTCTTTTTTTAAATACAGTTCTCTAAACATGTGGTCACCAGTCCAGTCATTGGGACCCCCATGCAGCGCTTTTTTCTTAACACTCATCAGATAATTACAGGCACATTTCCACAATAGAAATTTTTTCAAGACCTCAGGTTCATTTTCAAGAGCTCATAAAATTTGTAAGTAACCACAAACTTTTTAAGAGCTCAGGAACTTTTTGAGATTATGAACACAATAATTTTTTAAGGAACTATGAACTTTGTCAAGATGTCAGGAACCTTTTAGGAGCCCAGAACCTTTTTCAGGAACTCAAGAGTGTTTTTAAGGAATCTGGAACTTTTTCACAAGCCCAGAAACATTTCCAAGAGCCCAGAATCTTTTTCAAGAACTCAGGAACTTTTTTAGGGAATACAAACTTTTTCAAGATCTCAGAAACATTATTAGGAGCCCAGATTTCAGGAACTGAAAATTGTAGTTCCTTGCCTCTACTTCAAGAAACCTTTTTATTTTTTTAGTTCATCTCCACAGTAGGTCTTTTTGCAGACCAGGAGCTATTGTGGTAGACCTCGACTCATGGAATGCTGCTCACTGGTCAATGGTAAGCTTCACAGAGCTGTCTTTTAAAAAAAAACTTAATTTAGCTATTAAACAGATACATTTTGTGCTTACCAGAGGTAAAAAAAGACAACCAGTGAAAAAAAACAGAACAGCGGGCCGACCAAGATTTGCAAGCCTTGCTGAGGAACAGATGCCGAGGAAGATGTTCACAGTCAAGAACTCAATGTCAAACTTTTCATTGGGTTCAGGTGAACTGGGGAGTCAAAGCAAAACAATGAAATGAGGTACAAAGTCAACTTCCTTCATCTTTGATTTATTGTTGTATACTTGTCACATATTGTAATGATACATCCAATGTTTGTGTGACTTCTGTTTTAAATTGTAGTTTTTGTTCGGGTTAGCTTTGGAACGTTTTATTTTCCCCAAAAGCTTTCAGAACCTCAGAGGAAACAACCCTTAAGAAGCCCCTAATGATCTGGTGTTTGACCTGCTGCAGTTGTTGGAACCAGGAGAAGTGTCTTCTGTGCCTTTGGATTCTGGACAGGCTTGTGGGACCGCACTGGGACATGATCTAAGGGATCTTCCTGGCAATATTCACTAAACGTTTTTCCGTGGGTGCCTGAATTTGACTTGGCAGGGGATAAAAGAAAGAAGGCAATCATTACATTAATGAAATATTAAGAAAGAATACTGTACAATGGCGGTCAGGGATAAGTGTTAAATTGCGATTAGTCCCAGTTTTCCTAAATCCTGTGGCGACATCTGGATGCCGTCTGATTTCGCTGTGGAACTTTGAATGG
Organism: Pygocentrus nattereri; assembly: GCF_015220715.1. Taxonomy (NCBI): domain Eukaryota; kingdom Metazoa; phylum Chordata; class Actinopteri; order Characiformes; family Serrasalmidae; genus Pygocentrus; species Pygocentrus nattereri. Next base: position 4,518,617 of record NC_051219.1, read on the forward strand.
CCAAGCACTAACTGGTTGTAAATCTTGCCTCATCACTCACTCTGTCCTTCACTAAAGGAAAGCTGCGCTGAAGAGGCAGTCCTAGAGTCCTGGGTGAATGAACTGTAGAGAAGACAATGTCCTTACAAACCCCTGACAGGTCAGTGGAGATGACGGAGTGACCCCTCTTCCTGCAGCAGATCAAGCACCTGTTATTTGCTCCATGAAGAAGAGTGGAGTCAGCTCCTTTTCTCTCCGTGCTACTATAGGACACTATAGGAACACAGCTGTGAATGTGTGGTCAGTAGACTCACTTGGTGTGTTGCTTTTTCACATGTAACAAATGTTTTTCTTAAAGCCAGATGTGACCCAAGGCAAGAGGCACTTTGGCTTGTGGATAGAATTCAGACAAACAGAGAACACATACAAGATCTCAGACATCTGTTAGAGTTTGGAGATCCTCTGGCAGTGGTCACCTGCTTCCTCTCACAGTCCAAACCCACAGAACTGAACTCCAACCCACACCTGATCCAACCACTTGGCATCTTCTGAAGTCTCAGATGGTTTCCAGTTGAAAAGAAAATGACTGTGTATTAAGGGAGAGCTCCAGGAGCATTTTGGGCCTGATATCTACAGGTGATGATTCTAGCAAAATTTAAATGTACCCAGTATCCCACCCCCTTACCCCAAATGTAGTTGATCAGCCAAGACATGTTGGGTGTTTTGAAGTTTGGTTCTTTAGTTTTGCACTGGAGCTGTGAGCTAATGTAGCTAAGAAGCAATGGAAGCTTGCTTATGTGGTTTCAGATAATGCATGGCAGCCTATTAATCATTAAAAAGCCATTGTAGACTAAATCTAATGACTACGACTGATATTTGTTTTAGTTATCCTAATGTATTTTGTCCCTTTTTATAGATAAAAAATTGTCGTGTAATGCTGGAAACCACATCACCAAGTCTTTTAGAAATTACTGAACAACTTCACCCAGTTTGAGGCAAGTGTTTGCAGTTAGTGCAGTACTAATAAGCAGTTTATAAGGCCAACGCCTGTGCATGGCTTATTGGGCATCTGGGTTTTTTGAATCAGGATACTGCTGACAATGGCACAGAACCATTTCTTGCTATAAGCAATATAAGCAGTCACTTAAGGAGGGACAGACATAAAGCAAAGGAACACAGGATAAACAATACAAACACTTCAAACAAAGACCAGCAAACAGGCTTAAATACAAACAGGGATAATGACAGATAACAGAACACAGGTGGAAAACACAGGTGGCTACTATCAGGGGTGGGGTCTGAAAACAAGGGGGCAGGACCGGGAGGTACATTTACGACATTTGGCAGACGCTCTTATCCAGAGCGACTTACAGTTTGATCATTTTACACAGGTAGGCAAAGGTGGTGTTAGGAGTCTTGCCCAAGGACTCTTATTGGTATAGTGTAGGGTGTTTGCCAAGGTGGGGGTTGAACCCCAGTTTACAGCATAGAAGGCAGAGGTGTTACCCACTACACTACACCAACCACAAGGTAAACACAACAATTGCACGTGGATGACTGGGGAGGGGCCAATCATGACAAATAGGTTCTCATATCATCTTACATTCTTACATTAACCCATTAAGGTCAACACAACAACGTGGCTATTTTTGTCATTTTAACCATGATTTTTCAGTGCTGCTGTTGCATTTCTGTGTGATTTAACAAAACTACCCTGTAGAACAAGTAAAAACCTAAATACGAATATAAGACACATCTCAGTCTCATTTAGTTATTACTCTGATTAAACAAAACAATAATAAAAACACTTACCAACCTGAATAGCAATCTAAATAAGCACAGTGCATCCAGCAATAAAGGAAGACTCGTATGGTTGCAAATTCAATTCAAAATCCACAAGTGAGGAAACAGCTCTCGCGCAAGGAAAGTTAATCTTGCAAACAAGGGAAACCACTCTCGCGTGCATACAGAGTTACTAGTGAAGAAGGAAAATTAGCCCGACACTCAACTGTTCTTTCTGCTCACTATTAAGCTTCTGCTCAAACAAGAGTTTATTTCATTTTTTGCAGCTGTGGGCAGGTCCCAATGACATGATAATGATTTCTAGATTTCTGTGTTGTGATTGGCTGGCTGGTGGTCAGAGCTTTTGCTGCATATAAACAGGAATAGGACTTTTAATCTAGAAGATGACCTTCAGAATTCCTCAGTACAGTGGCGTCACCCGAAATACTGCCCGTAGATATTGAATTCTATCTTTGTGAATGTTCAGTATTCATGAATAATCACTGTAAGCCAGTCTGAAGCCCATTTTATAGAAATGTAATTATTAATATTGTTATTCTCATAATTGATACTACGTTTATGATCATTAACTCAATTTAATTTTTTACAGGGCAATGTAAAAAATACATTTCTTTAACCTATGAAAAAAAAAGTTCATAATATGTGAGTGCAAGTGGTGCCAGAAGCCTTCGCAACAAATCCCAGCTGCTGGGAAAATATCCTCTGTAAAAACAGTATTTAAGGTGGACTGAAAAAATTTACATAAGAAGCTGCAAACAAGAAGCCAGTTTCAGTCCAGCCGACACTTCTCCTGAGCTCAATAGAAAATCTGTTCGAATTTCTAACTGAGTAAATAAACTATTTTACCCAGCCAATGTTTTTTCATCTCCATGTGTAGCCATATTCCCACCACTTACTCAAAAAGAACAACACTGCAGATTGTTGTGGGTGTAATTATAGGCACTTTGGTTATCAGCAACTGCTTCCTAAAAAATATAACATGGTTTTTACCTTTAAAATGACCACGATATTTTGTATAAAACCTTTTTTGTCTGAGCCTATGTAGAAACCATAAAACAAAGGGTTAAATCATGTTGGGCCGGTCAAAGTCACGTTAACCTGATGGAAGAGGAGTTGCTAAAATATTATGACTTGGTTTCAGAGTGGCTGAGAGTAATTAATCATGATCACTAAACATTCACAAAGGCAGAATTCAGTAACCACAGGCAGCGTTTTGGATGACACCGCTGTACTCACCAGACAGTTTTTTTATAATGCAGCAAATGTATATAATGTACATAATCATCATAGAATGGCATTGAGAAGGCTTCTTAACCCACTTGTACTAAACTATTATGGACTTTTTCCATAGGTTAAACTGGACAGGTCGCCAGTCCATGGCAGGGCAGACAGACAGACATACACACTCACACCAAGGGGCAATTTAGCATGTCCAATCGGCCTGACTGCATGTCGTTGGACTGTGGGAGGAAACCGGAGAACCCGTAGGAAACCCCACGCAGAAATGCCCGGCTGGGGAATCGAACCCAGGCCCCCCTTGCTGTGAGGCGACAACGCCATGCCACCTACTGTTTACATTGTCCTTTAAAAAATGAAATCGATTTAATGATCATAATCGTAATATCCATTATGAGAATAATAATATTAATAATAACATTTCTATAAAATGGCTTCAGACTGGTGATTAATCATGATCACTAAACATTCATGAAGACAGAATTCAGTAATTATGGGCAGCGTTTCGGCTAACGCCGTTTTACTGTATCTGAAAGTTGTCTTCTAGAGTAAAAGTCCCGTTCTTGTTTTCCATGCAGCAAAAGCTCAGAGAACTACTGCCGGCCAACCAATCACAACGCAGTTCCAGATATCATTAGTAAACACTCATATGTCGGGACCCACCCACAGATGCCCAAAATGAATTCAACTCTTACGTGAGAAGAAGTTTAGCAAACAGAAAGAACAGTCAAGTGTCTGGCTAATTTTCCTTGGGAGAGCACGAGACAGGGGTTTTCCTTGCTAGAGTAGTTGTCTAAGTGTCTGCAAGGGGTTTCTCTTGCATGCGAGAGTGGTTTTTATAGTGCGAGAACGGTTTTCCTTTGCAAACTTTGAACTGGATTTGACGCCATAGACTCCTTTTACACAGTGATAGAAAACATGACACAGCACACAAAGTCACGATTCCACATTTTGAGACACTTCAGTCTGGTCAATGTGGAAATGCATGCACTCTAACTGCTCTGGTGGCAGATATAACTGAGTCTAAGGGTCATTGCCAAATTCTTACAATGGATCACTGGTGAGACACTCAGTTCATTAAACATTCATTCTTTTTCTCAGCTTGCATATGAAAATCTGGCATGAGAGTAGGACTTAGGGTACCCAGATGTTCTGAAGTGGCTTGGTATGCATTCGGGTGAAAAGGCTGAAGATCTGCTTTGGATTGTGTTTTGACTAAGTTGCCTGATTAGCATCCAGAGTAAAATCCTTTATTACATGTTATTAGCCTCAGATCTCCAGAGTAAATCTAAGGAAGACAGGTTTATTGCACTTGAGAACTGTGTGCATTATTGGCCAGATCATTTTAATGAAACACAGAGACTGAAAAACTAATGAAGAGCATTTGTATCCATGAGTAACATAGAATATAAGCAATTCTTTTGCTTTCTGACTCTTTCTGATAGTCTCTGATAACATTGGAAATGTTGGCAGATGCGTGAGAAGCCGATCTTCGAACATGCATCAACCTTCAAGAGACGAGAGAAGGGAAAGCAGAGGAATCCTGCTTGCCTGTGAAGGCTGCTAAGAGTCTGAGGGGATTCTGGCTGCAGGACAGACAGGCTTGAGGAAGGAAACACCTCATTCATCAACACACACGAAGAAAAGCTTGGAATAAAATGGGCTCATAAATATGCTAGCAATCAACTCACAGCTAACGGCTCGATCTGAGATAGACACACATACATATACAGTCACTGAGCACTTTATTAGGACCACCTGAACACCTAAATATTCATGCGATTATCAAATCAGTCAATCATGTGTCAGCAAGGAGGTGCATAACATCATGCAGATATCAGGTAATGTTCATATCGACCATCAGAATGTAGGAGAAATGCAATCTCAGTGATTTTGACTGTGACATGTAAAAGCTGATCTCCTGGGATTTTTACACACAACAGTTTCTAGAGTTACTCCGAATGACACAATAAAGAAAAAACATCCAGTAGGTGGCAGATTGAAACGCCTTGTTGATGGGAAAGGTCAGCGGAGAATGGCCAGACTGGTTTGAGCTGACAGAAAGGCTACGGTAACCCAGATAACCACTCTGTACAACTATGGTGAGGATAAGAGCATCTCAGCGTGAACAACACATCAAACTTTAAGGTGGATGGGCTACAGCAGCAGAAGACCACATAGTTTTTCACTTCTGTCAGCCAAGAACAGAAAGCAGAGGCTGCAGTGGGCACTGGAGAAATGTAGCCTGGTAGTCTGTAGTCTGATCAATGGATTTCTAGAAGAGCCAGAATTTGACACCAACACCATAAATCAGTGGATGCAACCTGCAGTCTAGGCTGGTGGAGGTGGTGTAATGGTGTGGGGAATGTTTTCATGGCACACTTTGGGCTCATTAATACCAGCCAGTCATCAGTCATGAATGTCACAGCCCATTTGAGTGACATGACAATGCACCTTGTCACAAAACAAGCAGAAACTGGTCTGCAGAGGAGGCGAAATTTATGCTCTGATCTTTAAAAGACGGCGGTGGGATGGACGTCCAGCTTATGTGTCTCAGAACACGACGTCTTCCTCTTGGCCTTCTTTAATATGGACATATGAAGGATGTTTTCCAGAGTCTGACGTCAATTTAAAGCAGTTAAAAACACAATCACTGCTCACTGCTGCTCATCTCACTCTGACTGAACTCACGTAATGATCGCTGTCATGGTAACGTCTACTCTAAGCAGGACTCCATGCATGCATGTGATTACTTGTAGTGAGCATGTAAATGAAGATTTTCAATCTGATTGTTGAGTAGAATGAAATTAAATTCCTCAGTCTTAATCTGTAATCGGAATATATTCAATCATATTGGCAAAAATCTTTGCATGTAAACACAGCCAGTGAGCTCAGCGTTCTTCAGTGGTCTTCCCAGTCACTGGGTCTGACTCCAATAAAACACCTTTTGGGATGTGGTAGAATGGGAGAGTTGTAGCATGAAAGTGCATCTGAAAAATCTGCAGGAATTGCATGATGCATTTATATGAACATGGACCTGGAATCTCCATGCCACAAAGAATTGAGGCTGTTCTAAGAGCAAAGGGAAGCCCTGCCCAGTATTAGTAAAGTTTTTCTAAGAGCTTGGTGAGTCTGTAAACACACACACACACACACATATATATATTATCTAACCATAAACTTCAAGAACCACCAAAAAGAAATGATTTTGCTCATTCAGTTGTAAAAAATAAAGGAAACATAAACCTCAGATAGAGATGCTATTACTGCTGCTTTTGCTGATAATGGTGATGATGATGATGAGGATAATGATGGGAAAAGAAGCTGTTTAAAGTGATACTGGGGGCGCTCTAATGAAAGAGAGTCATGTGTGATAATGAAAGACAAATAAGAGGAAAATCAGACTTTTCTTTGGACCTTAGACACTCTATCCCGATCCAGGGAAAACAGAACCATATTCAGGCCCTGCTAACTACGGAAAGGAAACGTTTTAATGGCAAGAACGACCTTGAAGCACACAGCACTACCCCGTGTGCCCCCCTAACCAGAGTGGGAAAAGGAAATTTGTGTCTTGTACATTAAATTACACAATTACACCCAGTCACATGAGTGAGATGGGTTGGTGTTTTACAGAAGATAAAGCCTGAGAAGTGCTACCTGCAGGTGATTTTGAGTATCTGTTTTAGCTGGACTACAATTTGGTTTAAGAGAAATGTGGTGTTTGTTTTTGTTGGCTATAGTAAAAAAGCATAAGGTAGTTTTACATGAGTTATTTCCAACTCATAGTTCACTGAGACGGGCAGTGGAAAGTGCAGACCACACTTGAGTTTGAAAGTAGAAGAGGAAATTTTTTATTATGATCTGAATTTGATGAAAAGTCTTGTTTGGCAAAAGGAAATCCTTTCTTGGAGGTGCAGAAATGAGTCTGTTGATACAAAATGTAGAAAGACACACAATCTGAGCTATTTATCCTTCTGGGCCGGTGGGGAGGGGTCGTTGGAGACTCTCATTGGGCGGAAGGCAGGAAAGGCGCTGGACAGGTTGCTAGTCCATTGCATGGCAGATACAGAGACATATACACTTTCACACACCTAAGGGCAACTTAGTGTGTCGAGTTGGCCTCACTGTATGCCTTTAGACTGTGGGAGAAAACCGAAGCACCCAGAAGAAACCCATGCAGACATATGGAGAGCATGTGCCAGACTCCTGGGCAGGGAATCGAATGCAGGCCCTTCTTGCTGTGAGGCAACAGCTACCCCTGCATCACCCAAGTAGACAGACTCTTAATATAATGATGTATGTGACTAATAGGCTATCAACACATCTAATTACACATAAAAGTGTAATGTAAATTGATGGGTAGCAAAACTTGGATGCCTTACAGATGTTCTCAACTACTGGACCGCAGACCAAAACAGGGCCACAGATCGTTTGACAACAGGCTGTAATGATGTGTCTGTCTGCAGGGGGAGGTTAGTAGCCTGACTGCACAGCACAATTTTATTATTGTCATCATTAATATAATTAATAGTATTATAATAGTGTTTTTAATGCATGGCTGAAGTTTAAATGTATCGGCTTTCGTTATCCTCTGTGTGGCCTTGTGTGTGAGCAGTGGCTGCTGTTGGCTGCTGTTAGCTGATGCTTAGGGACTGTGAAGAAATTGGTAAAATGAACAGTCACTGAGGCTGTGAACCCAGAAACGAAAAGAAAAACATTGTAAACAAGAATGAAAATGATTTCTATATAAAAAGTAAGGACTATTCAATGTGAAGTGCATCCATGTGTCAGAAATAAAGAGCTAATGAAAATATGGGGGGAAGTTCTACAGTAGACCTGTCCAAAGGAGCCAGACTCTCAGGAGAGAATCAACAGGAGAACCACGTTTACAGCAATTCACCAAAAAGTCTACAGATTTAGTCAACGTCTGCTGATTCATCTTCCCTCAACATGTGGTTTAGTTTTACTTTGTTTATGCTGCCCTACAAAACCCTACAAAAGCCTGTACAAACTAGCAGTTGTAGTGAAGCACGGGAATAAATTGATGGGGCATCGTCCCAGGTAAATGACCCCATGACTTCACCTTCCACCTCCCCCATTAGCTTTGCTGTGCAGTGGTCTGCACTTTTTCTCACTCTTATCCTTTGAACAGAGCTTGTACAGTCCAACGCACGGCCATTCACTGCTTCTTCATTACGGTCACTCAGTAGTGACCGTGGACATACATCACGTATATAATCAGTGTGCTGTACTGAGCAGGAGAACTGTGTTCATGGTTGATGTACAAGTTCTAAAGCCTAGTGTGTATTATAAATCAGCCAATTTCAGAGTTATGTACTTTTTTAATTGCACTGTTTTCTCTCATTATGCTCAGTTGATGAATTCACTCATTGCCACATGATCATCAGAACAAACCTGTGCTTCATCTTTTTCGACATGCTGTCAGAACAAAACCTTATATCTCCATTTTTGATGTTTTTCAGGTTTTGATATGATTTGAAAAATGCCCATTGTTTTTCACATTGTGTGTAAATTTCACGATGAATCACTTGGAAAAAGTCTGATTCCACTGACTTGCATTAAAAGTGAAGTAGGATTTTTTTCCTTCTCCTGTAAAGTCACCATGTTGGAGATACAAGGTTTTGTTCTAACAGCAGCTACATGTATGATCAGTGAGTCATCGCTGGTCCAGTGCTGACAATTGTCTGAAAATGATGGTTGACTGGAGTCTCGTTTTGTTCAATTTCATGCAGAAAATCTGATTTAGGCTTGTGTCTGTGTTTGCTCCTGTTTATTCGAGGACATGCTGTACTGTGAGATTTATGCCAGAGTTCTTTGCTCAGGCATAAAACTCCAGCTGAGCTGGCCTCTCACTTTAAGTGACGAGAGTTGTCAATGGGAATGTTTGAAGCTGAAAACTCAGACTTTCAGGCCGGCTTTATGTAAGTGAATACGCATAAATAAGAATATACATCACTACTCTGATTCAACAAATCAACATAAAGCACTCTGTAGAGCTCACACACTCGAAAACAGTGCTACCAACAATGAAGGAAGGCTTGTGCATCTTTTATGCAGTGATAGGAAACACGTCAGCTCTCAGAAAGCTCAGATTCTACATGTTCATATCAATAAAATTATTCTCCTGATGCCAGTAGGGGCGCACATGTGACATACACTATATTGCCATTCACTTCCATGGCCACAGGTGTATAAAGCCACTTCACTTTAAATTCATTATTTGTGCTGATATTGCCGTGTATTAAGTCTGTGTGAGAGATGTGACATCACTTCAGTCAGACGTGAATGTACCAAACCTTCCACCGTTCAAAAAATATCGTCTTTGAACAGTCGTTTTACGAAAAATCAATTTGAAGAACCATTTAATGATTTAAAGAACCCGTTGATTATGCAAAGGATTCTTTGAGTGTTCATGGTTCTGTATTGAACCATTTCTTTACTAAAGAACCCTTAAAGAACCACATTTTTAGGAGTGTATGTGACATACATGTGTCCATTTTTATAGATAGCAGTGTGTCACAGCCTGGCCTCATGGCTCCAGTGCAAAACTGAATAAGCACCAAACGTCTTGGCTGACTGACTAGGTTTGGGGTAAACTGGATACTGTGCAAATTAGCCAGTCTGTTACCTTAAAACAGAAGCGTCTCTAGATCATCAACTCATTCACACTGGCCCAATGTACCAAACCTTCAGCTTGTATGTTATGTATGAAACTGAAGCAGGACTTTAAACTCACAGTTTATGGGCCGTATACATGGAAGAATGCATGCATGCACATGCTTTTGAAGGAGGATCATGCAGAGCATGGGAAGATCTAAAAATTCATGTATCTACAAATTTCACTTGATTTCCAGCATTTGAGCTACAAGCGGAGGCAAGTTTTGCACATAATTGCCTTTTGAAACCAAGCAGAAATTAGTGGCAGCATCTCAAAGACGTGTTTTCGGGAGACAACAGCAGCAGACACAGTGGCTAGAGGGAGGCATGAGCCTCAAACCCGTACTGGAAGCATATCTACCATAAGAATAACACAGTTTGAACTGTCAGGATCGGATGTTCATGTTTGAGAAGGTATGCAGTGATGTGGCCACAACAAACATGCACAGTCAGTGTTGATGTTCTCATAGCTGGAGTGAAATTACACTTCTGTCCAACAGTTTGGTCAGAAAAAGAGACATTTATTAACACTGGAATCTCTTCATCACCGAGCTTTCGTTTCCTTTTTTGTCTCAGGCTTATTCAAGGCTTCACTGTTTCACTGTGCTTTTTAAACCGTGGCCTTCTCACAGTCAGTAGGCAGTTGTATACACACTTTGCGGTCCTCTGCACAGCCTTAGAAATCTGGACAATAATAACATTCATTTCAGACACAATCTGAGCATATATATGTATGTATACTGCAGTTGTCAGAACAAAACCTCGTATCTCCAAAATGGTAACTTTACAGGAGAAGGAAAAAACCTACTTTACTTTTAATGTAAGTTTTTATCAAGTCATTTTTGGTCATTTATTTCGGTCCATCGTTCATGAAATTTATAAAGAATATAAAGGCCAATAGGTATTTTCAACAGGTATATACATGTGTGTGTGTGTGTGTGTGTGTGTGTGTGTCAAATCCATCCACTTTGCAGAATTTCTTGCAGTCTTTGAATTTCACTAAGTGACCAATTGTTGATACCAAATTGTTTGAGTAAAAGACCAAGGAGGTCTTCTGTTTCTGCGGCAGGAAACATTTTTAATGGGTGGACGTTGAGACCATTTTAATGGAGTGGTTTTATAATAAACATGCTATAAAAGGCCATGTTGAGTAGTTTGTTCTGTTAAACCAGCTTTATCTCCAGTAGGTGGTCACAATCTATCTATCTATCTATCTATCTATCTATCTATCTATCTATCTATCTATCTATCTATCTATCTATCTATCTATCTATCTATCTATCTATCTATCTATCTATCTATCTATCTATCTATCTATCTATCTCTGGCTCTGAGGTTGTTTTCCTTCAGTTTCTGCTTCCAAGCGGACACTCCCACAACTCCACCATTAATGCCAAGTAGATATGAAAAACAAAGCCTTTAACTTCAAGCAGTCTGTATGTTAACAGCATCATTCAGAAGGTTTCTCACTGCAGTATTATAGATAGAGAGTCCTTTAGTGGCTCCTGTACAGATACACATATTTTGATGAAAATAAATAAACTCAAATTTGTTAATTCATTTGTTGCCTTCAGTCACACTGTGGAGTCATCCAAGGACAACCATGGTTTGGACCGAAGATCTGCAGCAGTTCCCAAACACAGCCCGGCCAAGGATGACGGCTGCCTTAAAAAGAGAGCTGAATCTTGGATACGCCAAATTTGAATTGTATTGCACTGATGTTTCGAGTCTCATAAAACAGCAGAGAACTTTACTGTTCCTCTTTCAGTCTCCCTCTCTCAATCACACACATAAAGACTCATCAAATTCTTTGCAGTGAACTCTCCAGAATGGCTTCAGAAGTGTGGATTTGAGTCGCATGACTAGGACTTGAGTCACATCTGAATCTGATACCTTCAGACAAAATCAATGAAGACTTGATTTTGACTTTAATGCCAGTGTTTTGGACCTGGACTTGAGCATCGTGGCTCTAAAAGACCTGGGACACTCCACAAGCCCAAAGCAACTTCAGCTTGAGAAGTTCTGCCAATGGGCGATCTGATTTATTGTATCTAATGTGACACATCTGTTACATCTCCTAGGGGTAAGACTCACAAAGAGGAAGCAAGACTGCCCACCCAGATGCCAAAAAAAATTTACAAAACCTAAATTACAAAAGTGTCATCACTGGCCCACAGGGACCTGTAGGCCATTAAATAAACAATAACTAGTCTGTCGACTGGTGGGCAGCCAGGGGAGCGGAACCGTGCGAGGCTGAATAAGAAAAAAGCCACTCTTTTTAAAACTGCCACCAACTGGAACAACCAATCATACGCTGGGAAAAACTAGACGTCAGTCATGCAGCAACGTCCACCTGAAAACACTCAGACAGAGAGAGAGAAAAGGGAACATCCAGACACAGGTCGTAACACATCTCTCAGAATTTTTACATATAATACACACTTAATATACCATTATTTTATTGGTGATAAATGTTGATTTGAAACTTGACTAGGATTAAGCTGTCTTGACTCGAAACTTGTGCTGGTCTGCATTGACTTCTGACTTGATCCAGACTTGCACTTCTTGACTCAGTCTTGCTTATCTTGACTCAGGACCCTGTTTTCATGTCCCTGTTTTGACTCTGGACTTGACTTTGGATCTGACTCGGACTTCCCCGTTTTATCTCTAGGCTTGACTTGGGACTTGAATCAGACTTCCCTGTCTTGACTCTGGCCTTCACTTAGAACTTGACTCAGACTTCAATGTCTTGACTCTGGACTCGGCTTGGGACTTGAGTCAGACTTCCCTGTCTTGACTCTGGACTGTGGACTTGTCTTAGATTTGCCTTTATTGACTCTGGGCTTCACTTTGGATCTGACTCAGACTTCCTTGTCTTATCTTTAGGCTTGACTTGAGACTTGACTCAGACTTCCCTATCTTTACTCAGACTACCCTAGCAAGACTTGAGACTTGGGATGCAGTCATGTCTTTGACTTTACTCAGGATTTTTTAATTAGGCTTGCCTGTCTTGACTTATTACTTGACATGGGATTAGCCTGTCTTGACTCAGGACTTGACCTGGGCTATCCCAGGGGTGACCAGTGTTATTCCCAAAAGGCTGGAATTGGTGCGTTTTCATTCCAAACAAGTAGGAGTGCACCTGATTCTATTTGTTCAATAAATTGGTCTCAGTCTTCAAACAGTTCATTTGTTGGGATGAAAACCTACAGCCACACCAGTCCTTTGAATATAAGAGTGGATGCTTTTGGACCAATCTATCTTGAATCAGGACTTGACTGGGCCTTGCCTCTCTTGACTAGAGCAGTGACTTAGGACCTAAGGTTTCACTTGATTCGGACTTGCTTGTCTTGACCTCTACTTACCTGTCTTTATTTGGACTTGCTCGTTTTGACTCAACCTGTCCAGGGTGTATCCTGCCTTCCAGCCAGTGACTGCTGGGATATGCTCCAGCATCCCCCGTGACCCAGAGGGAGAAGCTGCTTAGAAGATGTTTGTGTGTGTCTTGACTCAGACTTGCCTGATTTGATTTGGACTTGCCTGTCTAGAACTGAGACTTACTTGTTTCTCATAGCTCAGTGGCTTGTTCCCACATCTGCATGGCTGCATATTTGAGCTCTAGATTCATCTTCAAAACATAAATAACCTCCATTTTATTCCAGATATCAAATATCGGCTCTGTTGCGTTACCTGTCTACACGCCTGCACACATGCTTTGCATTAACAGGGTCTCAGCAAAGCGAACTTCAGGGAACAAACGCACTAATGTCAAAGCTGCTTCGCAGGCACAGGCCTTGAATCCTCAATGAAGCTTACAGAGAAAGAGAGAGAGGGAAAAAAGCCTTTGAAAGAGAAGTAGAGCAAGAGAAAATAAATGTTTACCTCTCTGTGTGTAACTATGATACAGTGCAGACAGTGGGTAACTGTATAATGACACATTTTCATTTTTCTTTTTTTCTGAGATCTGCAGCCGAGTATTAAATGTGGCAGTTTTATTTATGTTCATTTCTGCAATTTGTGCAATTACTTTTAAGCCCGGAAAATTAGAGGAAAGTGCATAAAGAGGATAAATGGACATAGAGCTGTCTTTTATTAGTGCTGCTTTGGATTGCCATCAATGCCACTGTACTAAATACAAATACACAGATGCCATGGTACATCTTGTACATGCACTGTGTCTGTGAATTTGCCATTTATAATTTAGTGCGTATTTATGTAGAAAATCCAGAGTGAAAAATTGGGTTTAGTGCCTGGCATTCCCTGTTGACATAAATAAGTCATCCTAAGAAAGGCATGGACTGTAAAAAAGGATTCTGTAGTCTTGTTGAATTTACAAAGTCTTCTTCTTCTTTCGGCTGCTCCCTTTAGGGGTCGCCACAGCGGATCATCTGCCTCCATCTTGCCCTATCCATTGCCTCCTCTACTTTCACACCAACCATCTCCATGTCCACCTTCACTACATCCATAAACCTTCTCTGAGGTCTACCTCTTCTCCTTCTACCCGGCAGCTCCATCTCCAACATTCTTTGCCCAATATATCCACTATTCCTCCTCAACACATGTCCAAACCATCTCAACCTGGCCTCTCTGGCTTTATCTCCAAACTGCTCCACCTTCACTGTCCCTCTGATCTGCTCATTTCTAATCTTGTCCATCCTGGTCACTCCCAACGAAAATCTCAGCATCTTCATCTCCGCCACCTCCAGCTCAGCCTCCTGTCTTTTAGACAGAGCCACAGTCTCCAAGCCGTACATCATAGCAGGACGCACTGCTGTCTTGTAATCCTTCCCTTTCACTCTTGCTGCTATCCTTCTGTCACAAATCAGCCCTGACACCCGTCTCCACCCACTCCATCCTGCCTGCACCCTCTTCTTCACCTCTTTTCTACACTGTCCATTGCTATGGATGGTTGACCCAAGATATTTGAAGTCATCCACCTTTACAACCTCTACTCCTCACATCTTCACCTTTCCACCTGCCTCCCTCTCATTCACACACATGTATTCCGTCTTGTCTCTACTGACCATCATTCCTCTCCTCTCCAGTGCAAACCTCCACCTCTCCAGATTCTCTTACACTTGCTCTCTACTCTCACCACAGACTACAATGTCATCTGCAAACATCATGGTCCATGGAGCCTCCTGCCTGACCTCATCTGTCAACCTGTCCATCACCATTGCAAACAAGAAGGGGCTCAAAGCTGATCCCTGATGTAACCCCACCTTCACCTTGAAACCATTTGTCACTCCAACTGCACACCTCACCACTGTCTCACTATCCTCATACATGTCCTGCACCACCCTAACATACTTTTCAGCTACACCTGACTTCCTCATACAGTACCACAGTTCCTGTCTTGGCACCCTATCATATGCCTTCTCTAGATCCACAAAGACACAATGTAGCTCCTTCTGACCTTCTCTGTACTTCTTTACCAACACTCTCAATGCAAAAATTGCATCTGTGGTGCTCTTTCTGGGCATGAAACCAAACTGCTGCTCACTGATCTGAACCTCTCGCCTTAGCCTTGCTTCAACAATGCTTTCCCATACCTTCATGGAGTGGCTCATCAACTTTATACCTCTGTAGTTACTGCAGCTCTGCACATCACCCTTGTTCTTAAAAATGGGGACCAGTTCACTGCTTCTCCACTCATCAGGTATCCTCTCACTCTCCAGGATTTTGTTAAACAACCTGGTTAAAAAGTCCACTGCCTTCTCTCCTAAACATCTCCATACCTCCACAGGTATATCATCTGGACCAACTGCCTTTCCATTCTTCATCCTTTTTAAAGCTGCCCTCACTTCCACTTTACTAATTCTCTGCACTTCCTGATCCACTATCTCTACCCCCGTTGTCCTCCTCTCTCTCTCGTTTTCCTCATTCATTAGTTCTTCAAAGTACTCCTTCCATCTACTCAACACTCTCTGTTCACTCACTAGTACATTTCCCTCTCTATCCTTTATCAGCCTAACCTGCTTTCCAGCTCTATCCCTTCTTTACTGTCCAGCCTCTCATACAGCTCATCATAGGCCTGAGCCTTTGCCTTTGCAACCATTCTTTTCGCTATGCGACTAGCCTCACAGCACTCCTGACTACTTCCTTCATCTCTCTGGTTATCCCACTTTTTCTTAGCTGCCTTCTCCTTCTGAATACTCTCCTGGACTTCCTCATTCCACCACCTTTCCTTGTATTCTTTCCTCTGACCAGACGAAACACCCAACACATTCTTGCCAGTTTCTCTCACCACCTTAGCTGTAGTTTCCCAGTCCTCAGGTAGCTCCTCACTGCCCCCAAGGGCCTGTTGCAATTTTTCCCTGAACTGCCTGCAACCATCCTCCTCCTTCAGCTTCCACCATCTAATCTTTGGTTCTGTCTTCACTCTCTTCCTCTTCTTTGTTTCTAATCTCATTCTACAGACAACCACCCTATGCTGCCTTGCTACACTTTCCCCTGGTACCACTTTACAATCTCCAATCTCCTTTAGGTGGCATCTTCTGCTAAGGATATAATCCACCTGTGTGCACCTCTCTCCACTCTTGTATGTCACCCTGTGTTCTTCCCTCTTCTGAAAATACATGTTCACCACAGCCATTTCCATTCTCTTTGCAAAATCTACAACCATCTGACCTTCCGCATTTCTGTCTTTCACACCATACATACCCAGCACCTCTTCATCCCCTCTGTTCCCTTCACCATCATGTCCATTGAAGTCTGCACCAATCACCAATCTCTCCTCTCTAGGGACACCATCTACCACTTCATCCATCTTACTCCAAAATTCCTCTTTCTCCTCTAACTGACAGCCAACCTGTGGTGCATATGAACTGACCACATTCAAAATTACACCATCAACCTCCAACTTCAGGCTCATGATCCTGTCTGACACTCTCTTTAAATCCAGAACACTTTTCCCAAGCTGTTCCTTTAGGATTATCCCTACTCCATTTCACTTCCTCTCTACACCATGATAGAACAGTTTGAATCCACCTCCAATGTTCCTGGCCTTGCTTCCTTTCCATCTGGCCTCCTGGACACACAGAATATCTACCTTCCTTCTCTCCATGTCTGCAAGATCTCTGCCTTTACCAGAGATTGTCCCTGTGTTCAGAGTCCCTACTCTAACGTCCACACTCCTGCCTTTCCTTCTCTCTCGCTGGCTTCTAACCCACCTTCCTCCTCTCCTCTCTGATGGTCTTCGACCTACAGTAGTCCAATTTCCACCGGCACCCTGCTGGTCAACAGCACCGGAGGCGGTCGTTGTTAACCCGGGCCTCGACCGGTCCGTTATGGCAATCATATTTGTGATCCGCATGATAGTTTTGGCACAAGTTTTATGCCGGATGCCCTTCCTGATGCAACCCTCACCATTTATCCGGGCTTGGGACCGGCAGCAGAAGTACACAAAGTACACCCCCAATGGCTGGTGTGTTGAATTTACAAAGTAGTTTAAGTAAAATGTATTTAATATAATTTCATTATTAAGTTTTGTTGCAAAGTATTTGTGTTATGAAGAAAATTTCATGGTACTTTTTTTCTAAAATCATAGCCATCCACTTGTTCAAGTAATTCCAAATAACAGACAGAGGGTCACTTTAACACCTGCTAGAAAAGTCTGATCAATCAGTGCAAAGGTAATACAGTGTAAGCCTGTGTGATAAAAAACATGTTTTCTAACCTTACTGCATTAGCTGTCCATAAGACAGACAGACAGCTCAACTGACAGATACACACACACACATCAAATTAGACTTGAAAACTGATGGACTGATGTAACTGTGTGTCAAATAATGACAGGTTTATTTTTGTCCAGTGAAGGACAGCAAATCAAAACATCACACATCAGAAAAATATGGATCACTGTTTCCCAATAACTACAGCTTTACCAGCTGCTACTGTCAATCGTAAAATGACAACGTAATGTCTTTAATATTCTTATTCAAAACCAAAATACTAATGCCTGAAAGATACTCATAAAGCAGAAGACAATCTCTGTTTTCAAAGATTTTCTTTTTCATTTTAAAATCTGTGTAAACATATGAATAAAAAGACATCATGCACTTTATTTGTCTTTGTGTATTGAAGGTGGCTAGCTGGTGCTTGCTGTGAGCTTGTCAGCTACGTCAAAACGGTGCTACATTGTAGACAGTAAGAAGGCGAGCAATGTAAACCGAAAAAAAAACTTGCGGTGGGAAAATTGACTTACATACACTGAACACCCTTTGGCACAGATCTCTTTAAAACACTGACGAATTGCTCTGAATTTTGGTGGGAGACTCTGGCTAGGAAATGTGGTGATGAGGCCAGAAGTTCACGCTGCTTGTTAAATTGGGATGTTTCCTGCACTCTCGTATCTGTGCCTATATACATAAGGTAAATTCTGCATCATGTCACATGAAATGAGAACTTAAGTGTCTGCTAGCTACCTGGATGGCTAACTGGCTAGCTTTACATTGCATACATTATTCCTCATCTGAGCCTGAGTGGTCAGTAGTTCGGTTTAACTGAGCTCCATATGTATAAGTAGCTAGCTAGTTCAGCCACATTTCTTGACACTTTAGTTTTTGTAGGAAAACCGGAAGTTGGCCACAGGTGTATAAAGCCGAGCCCCTAGGCCTGCAGACTGCTTCTACAGACATTAGTGAAAGAATGGGTCGCTCTCAGGAGCTCAGTGAATTCCAGCGTGGTGCCGTGATCGGACGCCACCTGTGCAGCAAGTCAAGTCGTGAAATTTCCTCACTACTAAATATTCCACAGTCCACTGTCAGTGGGATTATAACAAAGTGGAAGTGATTGGGAACGACAGCAACTCAGCCACGAAGTGGTCGGCCACGTAAAATGACGGATGCTGAGGGGCATAGTGCGCAGAGGTCACTGACTTTCTGCAGAGTCAATCACTACAGACCTCCAAACTTCATGTGGCCTTCAGATCAGCTGAAGAACAGCGTAGAGAGCTTCATGGAATGGGTTTCCATGGCTGAGCAGCTGCATCACCAAGCGCAATGCAAAGCGTGGAATGCAGTGGAGTAAAGCGCCGCCACTGGACTCTAGAGCAGTGGAGATGTGTTCTCTGGAGTGACCAATCACGCTTCTCCGTCTGGCAATCTGATGGATGAGTCTGGGACGAGTCTGCCAAGTGTAAGGTTTGGTGGAGGGGGGATCATGATGTGGGGTTGTTGTTCAGGAGTTTTGCTCGGCCCCTTAGTTCCAGTGAAAGGAACTCTTAAAGCTTCAGCACCAAGAGATTTTGGACAATTTCATGCTCCCAACTTTGTGGGAACAGTTTGGGGATGGCCCAACATGACCGCACCAGTGCACAAAGCAGGTCCATAAAGACATGGATGAGCCAGTTTGGTGTGTAGGAACTTGACTGGCCTGCACAGAGTCCTGACCTCAACCCCATAGAACACCTTTGGGATGAATTAGAGTGGAGACTGTGAGCCAGGCCTTCTCGTCCAACATCAGTGTCTGACCTCACAAATGCGCTTCTGGAAGAACGGCCAAAAATTCCCATAAACACTCCTAACCCTTGTGGAAAGCCTTCCCAGAAGAGTTAAGAATGGGATGTCACTCAGGTTCATATCTGTGTGAAGCCAGACGAGTGAAATTTTGTGCAGGGTCATGAGAGTTCGTCAACAAAATATGCCCAAGGAAGAGGGACATTGTCATTATGACTTTGAAAGGACATCGTCATACAGGTCAATATGTTCTCTACTGGACTTGACACATGGGCTTATTCTGAGTTATCATTATAATGTATGTGAGTTGTACCAGTTTATGCACCATTTGATTATAATTTAAGTTTTAAAAACCTTAATATATTATAAAACAATATTATTTATTTTTTAAGTGAAATCTGATGTACTATTTTAAGAATTTAAAAGTGGTCTTTTCCCAGATTGAGCACAGTGAGGTGAGGTTGTGTGACAGTGATGAGCTGTATAAAAGGTAGTATGTACTGAATGGTTCCACAGCTAAAATGTTTCCCACTTCCTTCGAGGTTGTTACTAGTTTCTTTGGTGGTTTCTAATCTGCTGGTTGCTATAGTGTTGCTATTTGGCAGCTATGGTGTTGCTAAGTGGTTGCTAGTTGGTTTCTATGGTGTTGCTACAGTGTTGCTATGATTTCCCAGGTGGTTGCTATGGTGTTGCTAATTTGCTGCTAGGTGGTTGCTGTGGTGTTGCTATGGTATCCCAGGGGATCACTATAGTGTTACTACGTGGTTGCTCTATGGTCGCTATTATGTTGCTAAGTAGAAGCAACGTTGTTGCTATGGCATCACAGGTGCTTGCTATGTGCTTTCTATAGTGTTGCTAAGTTGGTAGTTGCTATGGTTGCTTAAGTCCACTGCCACCTTGAATCTCCTGTTACCTTAAATCCAGTGTCACCTTACATACACTGCTACCTAAAATCTCCTACCTTAAAAGTGTGTGTGTGTGTGTGTGTTTGTGTGGTGTGGGTGTGTTTGGTGTGAGTGTCTGTGGTGTGTTCAGTGTGCTTGTGGAGTGTGTGGTGTGTTGAGTGCATGTGTTAGTGTATTTGTATCATTGTGACTCAAGTTTCAAAACTTTTGCACTCCATTCATTTCTAAGGGAAGAAAACCTGCAGAATTCCATTGCTACACGGAAACCATGCATCTGGTCAACAAGCTGTATAAACGCCCGAATCACACAATCAGACTGAACAATCTGCACTTGGAAATGGTGTTGATGTCTCAAAACCTGCGGGACAAGTTATGTGGGAAAAATCTGGCGAGGAACACTTGTTTTTGATCAAAACCAGCCCTCGTAATATTTACTTGATAATATTGTGTGTAATCTGCTGCCTTTATTTTTATTGATTAAACATGGGGTGTTTTTTACAGTGTAATTCACATGGAAATATACAGAGTGAGATTTCAGTGGAATCTGGGGAAAAGGGACCGTATTTCAAGCACAAGCCACTCGTTTTCTTCCGGTGGCTCACATAATCAGAGGGATGTGGCCGGGCAGGATTTACGGCCTTTTCCCTCACACATGGTGCACACAAGGGCCGGGCTCATTGCAATCCACAGCTAAGTCACAATGGGCCTAAAACACTGGTGGTGGTGGCAACGTGGCACTGGAGTCCACAGCTGGAACAGACTTATTTGGGAACAAAAATGGATCTAGAGGGGTGCAAAGACTAAATGTTAGCCTCATCACTGGGAGATCAATCCCTGGTGGTCCAAGGCAGCATAATTATCCTCTTTCTGTCTGGATGGGTAGAACGGTTCTCCTTCTCCTCCATCAATTGGTGCGATGCTGGCTAACACTAGTGTCTGTTCTCACACGTTGTGCATGTTGAGCTGTTTGGTGACTTCGAGTCAATTGCAGTTTGAAAAGATGCGGCGGTGCTTCACACAAATCGGAGGAAGATATTGCTAATCTTGTAGCTTGGTAGCCTCATGTGATACCAAGAACCCAACTCCACTGTTAAAAACCATGGTTCTTCATGGGCTCTTTCACAAAGAAAATGGTCCCATATAGAGCCATAGACACTCAAAGAACCCTATGCATGAGTAAAAGTTTATTTGCTTCAGATTGATGGAGAATGTGCTATGGATGGTTCTACATAGAACCTTTTTGAAAAAGGATCTGTATAGAAAGTGGTTCTGGATTGAACCATGAACGTTCAAAGAGCACGTTATATGATCAAAGGATTCTTTGCATCATGAAAGGGTTCTTCAGATTGATGGAAAATGTGCCGTAGATGGTTCTACATAGAACCTTTTTGAAAAGGTTTCTGGAAAGAAAATGGTTGTATATAGAGCCAGTACCACTCAAAGAACCCTTTGCATGATTGAAGGGTTCTTTGCATCATTAAAGGGTTCTTCAGATTGATGGAGAATGTGCTGCAGATGATTCTATATAGAACCTTTTTGAAAAGAGTTCTGTATAGCGCCCATAAGAGGTCTTCAGTTGTTACGATGTCAAGCTTTTGGGTGCTATAAAGAATCCTTTTCAATGAACTGTCTGTAGCATATTCTCCATCGATCTGAAGAGCCCTTTAATCATACAAACAGATCTGTACATGTTCAGGCCTCTATACAGAACCATTCACTTTACTAAAGAACCCTTGAAGAGCCATCTATTTTAAGAGCGTAGCCTAACTAGTGGGTGTAAAATACTAAGTTGGGGAGTTAAGTAAGCAGCACGTTAAGTCCAGTTGAATCACGTTCTTGCCCAGTACACCTGGACATAACATGATCAGATTAGCTCACATGGTTGCATCCTGCTGTATGATTAGTGTACTGGTTTTAGGTTTGCACTGTAGCAACGTTTAATAGACCAATTTATCACAGAAATAAACAAAACTGTTGAAAATCAAAGTGATAATGGAAAAAGATGAGATTGGAAAGTTTGCTGGTTTGGCCTACACTTGTGGGCAAGCATTAAAAACCTTTCTCTTTGCCTGGCTGTGCAAACTAGATGGCCATTCTTGGTCATTCTTTGGTCTGTAGGGGAGCTTTTTGTTTCATGTTTTTGGGTTTGCAGTTCATCAGTAACTGGTCTGTGTCACAGGTTAGTATAGATGTCTGTGCATTAGATAGTGAGACCCCTGTAGATACTTCAGCACCCACTACAGAGTGTTCCTGGCGCTGCCACTGGCTGAGAAGGTTGTGACAGATAGACTTAATCAGGACGAGACACAAAGTGTGCTGAGTTTGGAAAAGCAGGTTATCATGCTCAAAACGTCTGGGAACTGTACACTTTCTCACCCATTTAGACCTAAAAGAGCTCCAAACTGAAGATCCTGGATATCAAGCAAGCTCATTACTGTCAGAAGATAAAGAAAGTGAGGAGGGAAACTCAGGGGGAATGTCAAGGCATGATGAAAAATCCAGGAAAAGAGAGACAGAGCTGACTTTATGACGCATTTTGTTATCATTTCTTTGCTGAAACTGATTTGGGAGCTACTTTAAAGACATGGATCAAATTTAGTCCTTGTCATGGGGGTGCGCCACAGAAAATCCTTTGAAGGAAACATTCCAGCCTATTCTGATCTCATACCCTCATATTTATCCGGATAAGACAGAGGCCTTGACTTTTAACTGACGAGTTGAATTGTGCGGTGGATTAGCATAACAGCTTCAACTATTCTGGGAAGATTTCTACAAGATCTGTGGGAATTTGTGTCCATTCATCCAGAAGAGCATCTGTAAGGTCAGACACTGATGTTGGATGAGAGAGTCTGGCTCACAAACTCTGTTCTAGATCATCCCAAAGGTGTTTCATGGGGATGTCGGGCAGTCGTAGGCTGGAGGTTAGGGATCTGGCCCTGTGACCGGAAGGCTGCCGGTTCGATCCCCAGGGATGACAGTCCATGACTGAGGTGTCCTTGAGCAAGACACCCACCCCCCAACTGCTCCCTGTTCGCCATGGATAGGGCTGCCCACCGCTCCGGGCAAGTGTATGCTCACTGCCCCCTAGTGTGTGTGTTCACTAGTGTGTATGTGGTGTTTCACTTCACGGATGGGTTAAATGTGGAGGTGGTATTTCCCCGGTTGTGGGATCAAAAAAGTATCACTTACCACTTGTGAGGACCAGTCAGGCTCTTCCACACCAAACTCACCCAGTCAGGAGCTGCTTTGTGCACTGGGGCTCAGTCATGCTGGAACAGAAAAGGTTCTTCCCCAAACTGTTGCCACAAAGATGAAACCATAACATAGTCCAGAATGTCTCTGCTGAAACATTAAGATTTCCCTTCTCTGGAACTAAGGGTTCTAGGTCGACCCCTGAAAACAAGCCCATATCATTATCCCTCCTCCACCAAACTAGGCACAGTGCAGTCAGGCAGATAATGTTCTCCTGGCATTTGGCAAACCCAGACTCAACCATCAGACTGACAGATTCATCACTCCACAGAATATGTTCCCACTGCTCCAGAGTCCAGTGACAACGTGCTTTACACCACTCAATCCAACACTTAGCATTGGGCATTTTGATCTAAGGCTTGTGTGCAGCTGCTTAGCTATGGAAACCCTGCCATGAAGTTCCTGGCTTGTTATGCCAGAGGAGGTTTGGATCCCTGCAATTCATTCGAACTTTCAGTTCATTGCCAACACAGATCTCCATTGAGGATGGACTAATGACATGCTGCTTTAGTTAAGGTTGCTATACCTAACTAAGCCAAGTTAGTGACTGTTGTCTAACTAAAAAGCTTTAGCCTCAAGTCAGTTAATTAAATATTAAGTAGTTCTTTTTTTCTGTTGGATTTTTGTCCAAGATATCAACACAGTTTCAACTCCGGAATGTTCAGTCAACTCCAGAATGATTGGGAATGGTGTGCTTGTATAGAGCTTTTTGATCCGACGTATGGTTTTCATGCAATTATTGTTATATGACTTTTTATTATTTATCCCCATATGAATGAATGAAGTCTATTATGAAGTCTACTAGTAACACCATATGAACCATCTGGGGTACCATAGGAATGGTATAGCATCTCCTTTACCCCCTTCAGGGATACCATAGCAACTGCCTAGCAACCAAATGGGATACTATAATAAATAGTTATCAACACCTTAGCAACCAACTAAAATACTATAGTAACCATTTGCCAGCACCCTAACAATTGAGCTGCACAATCAATGTACATTTTCTTCAGGAAATGAACATCTCAAGTTAAATATCTGATATTTTATCGACATTTGAATGAATTCAGTGTAAGTAAGGGCTAATTATTCAGCAGTGGCCAATTTTGACCCTCTAGCTAGTCTCTAATACACCATGCTACCAAGCTGGGAGGGTGCAGGCTAGCACATGCGTCCTCTGAGACATGCAGATCCTTTGAAACTGCTGCTATCGCTACATATTGGACTCAGCATGCTTGGAGGAGAATGCTAACTGCTTATCTGTTATGCCAGCTAACAGACAGCTAACACCCGAAAAAAGCTCCCCTAGAGGCCAAATATTGACCACTGCCATATAGTTTACACCACCAGGCAAAGAGTTTAATACTGCCCACAAGTCGAGGCCAAACCAGCCACTTTCAAATCTCACCTTTTTTCACTATCACTTTAATTTTGTCCATTTCTAATATGAATCAATCTATTAAACCTACCACCAGTACGCTAATCATACAGCAGGATTCAACCATGTGAGCTAATCTGATCACATGTTAAGGTCAAAGGACAAGGTGGTCATTTAATCTGACTTAGTAATTATAATAATAATATTCATAATTTTTATTTCTGCGATGGACTGGCGACCTGTCCAGGGTGTGTCCTGCCTTCCGCCCGAAGACTGCTGGGATAGGCTCCAGCACCCCCCTGCGACCCTGACGAAGAAGCAGCTCAGAAAATGGATGGATGGATGGATTATTTTTATTTATATAGCACTTTTCATGCTTAAAGTGCTTTACAGACAGGTGATAAAACAGTTATAGAATTAGAATCAGAAGAAAAAGAAGATGATTAAATTACGAGATAAAGATAAAAACCACGAGACATTCAGTTTTAGTGAAATGCTTAATGAGTTAAAGAGACACATTTTTAGCTGCTTGGCTGTCTAATAAAAGTTGGGATTGAGTTCCACAGTTCAGAATAACTGAAAGAGCCTCTCCGTGTTCAAAACAGGAGTGATGAGATCTCTCTGTGATGTTTTGTCAGGATGCTGCTGCGTACATTGGTACATGAGCTAGCAGACAGCAGCGTAAGCTAGCATCGTGCTGAGTGCTGGGGGAGATGGAGGACCACCCTACCCATTCAGAGAGAAAGAGGACAATGATTCCTTACCAGTGAGGAGCGATTCCTTAGCAATGAGGAGTGATTCTTTAGCAGCGAGGAGTGATTACTTAGCAGTGAGGAATGATTCCTTCATGACAAGGAGTGATTCCTTAACAGTGAGGAGTGATTCCTTAGCAGTGAG
>NC_051219.1:4549202-4591702 GCF_015220715.1 Pygocentrus nattereri
CAGTATGAATCTGCAGTGTGTAGTTTTACAGTCTGACTGTAATAATTGTGGAGTGATTTTAATCCACTATGAATCTGCAGTGTGTAGTTTTACGGTCTGACTGTAATAATTGTGGAGTGATTTTAATCCAGTATGAATCTGCAGTGTGTAGTTTTACGGTCTGACTGTAATAATTGTGGAGTGATTTAATCCAGTATGAATCTGCAGTGTGCAGTTTTACAGTCTGACTGTAATAATTGTGGAGTGATTTTAATCCAGTATGAATCTGCAGTGTGTGTAGTTTTACAGTCTGACTGTAATAATTGTGGAGTGATTTTAATCCAGTATGAATCTGCAGTGTGTAGTTTTACAGTCTGACTGTAATAATTGTGGAGTGATTTTAATCCAGTATGAATCTGCATTGTGTGTAACCCCAACATACTAATGGAACAACAAAACCAGCTAATAGACAGAGCTGTGTGGAGTGTTGTTATTGTTATTGAATGTGTCCTTTGGTTTAGTGCTGATGTGAACATCTTGTCTAATACCTTTTAATCTGTCAATCAAATAGCACTAGTAACATTACTGAACCTACTGAAGAGAACCCAGCTCCAACAATAATGAAGACGCAGCACCCATATGTGAGCTGAGTGAGTTCTTCGTTTTTCCACATTCTGAAGGTTCTGTTGCAGAGACTGATTTTCAGCCTTTCCCATAAGAAGTTGGACTGCTTAACGTCACAGTTTACCAGGTCACCATCAGGAGAGAGAATGTTAAGTGTTGATTGATGAGACACAGTGAAGGGTAAACATCCCCCTCCAAATATTCAAAAATGAAGTGAGATAGATGGATAAGACTTTAATGATGATATATAAATATGTTAATGCACACACACACACACACACACACACACACACACACACAAACACACACCACTCCAGTCATCGTACCAGGAAAGAGACCGATAGATGGTTTGGTGTTGAATGACGCTGCACAGAGATGTTAACACACACACACACACACACACTCACACACACACTCACACATAAATGATGTCATATTTAGAATTCATGCTCGGGCAGCTGCAAATTAACATGATCTGCTTTGTTTAATGTCACTGGGCCTCACTCACTGCTGAAAAGAGTTCCTGTGTTTCTGCAAACTCAGCATTTTACCCGTTTACCCATTCTTTGAACAATAGAACTGATACAAAACATTATGTTCTGTTCCTCTCGCAAAATTGCAACTGTTATTTAAGCACTAGATCACAAGAAGAAGTGTATTATCAAGCAATGACATCACAGCAGTGAATTGGTCGCCGTAGATCCTCACAGCCGTGATTTTATTGGATTTTATTGATAACACACTCCTCGAGTGTTCTATTACTTTTATACCACAGTTAAATAAAGTATGAAAATAATGAATAAGGCATTTAATATGTTTTAATGTTCACAGTCCCTTCTGCTAAATTATAGCTCCTTAACCAGCAGCTTGTTGTTACGTCAGAGTAATGAGCTCCACCCACTCGCTGCTCAGTCTTCTGAAGTGCAGACTGAGCCATAAAACTGACCCAATATCAGGTTCAGCTCAGTTTGGTCAGTTTCTCCAGATCAGTATTAATGTTGTTTTGTTCCAGCCGGTCTGTAAAGCTTCTTACAGCCCGTTTAGTTTGGCGAATGGTGTTGGGTTCATTTCTGGCTGATTCCAGTTTGCTTAGGTTCTTCTGTCACAGCTGCCGACTGAAAAGCTGCTCAGTGGTGACGACAGTTTAGGAATTTAGTGTCATCTCATCTTCACATTCGGACCAAATGTGATCTGAAGTGTCCGTTTTCTGTTTGTGGCAAAATAAGAAGTAAAAACTTTCAAATGGCTCCTACAGCTGTCAAAGTCGTTGCCTAGCAACAGCATCTCAGCGGAGTGATACACTGTTTGTGAAAAACCTGTGATGTTATGGTGAAATAACAGCACAGTTAGAACCTTCTCAACCAATCAGCTCGTGTGGCCGGAACTAACTGTTGTATAACATGCAGTATCGCACAAAAGCTTCCATCTCTGAGAAGGAGGAGAAGATCAAGCTGCTCCAGATCTGAAAACATCCACAGGGGTTTCTGTCCATCCTTCCACTGTGAGAAGACCACTCAGCGCTGTGGGTCTGAAAGGATGTGCAGCTGATCAAGAAGAACCTCACAAAAAAGGAAACAGACACGTCAAACAAAGAAGCTGGACGATGGACTGACCACCCAAGAGTCCAGACCTCAACACCACTGAATGGGTTTGATCACTTCAGAAAATCATCAACCAGCTTCTAAAACTGAACGTCCCAGATAGCAAGCAAACATCGGTTTGGTAGCATCATAAGGTCGGTGCTGCTCTGTGCCACTGCTGGTCCACCCAGATTACTGACCTGCACACAAGCTCTAACTATTTTTCAGTCTCCTCAAACAGATTTTAAGAGCAAAGAGACTTTTGTTTCAGAAAATAAACAACAGAGAAAGAAAAAAGGCCTAATATAAGCTGATTTTATAGAAAAGGCCGTTGCTGTCAATGTGCTGGATTAAAATGATTTACTAATTTACAAAGACTAATTAAAGAAAAGAGGGAAGGAAAATCAGTGAATTGGACTGTGAGTGGAAAATGACCGACACTGAGTTGAATTCTATCTAATTCTCTGCTTAACCACCAGTGGGCCGCCTGGAAACCGCTGAGCAAAACTCTGCTTAACCACCAGTGGACCACCAGCTTTGCCATCAGCAGGCCGACAGTGGTCCTCTTGCTATGAGGGCTTGGAGGTGTGGCTGCAGATTTCTCTGGGAAACTAAGAAAGAATGGAAGCTGTAATAAAGCTAAAGCATGACACAGTAAACACCGAAACATCTGATTTTAGATTTAGTCCAATATTAGTATTCAGCCTTTTCTGCTTTTCCTGATGCTTAAGATTGTGTAACTCATACTTAATGGCCATTTTATCTGGAAAGCGAATAAGCACATGGTGGTCTCTGACTTTTGCACCATGTCCGTATATTGAAAAATCTTAAATATACTCATAGTTGCCCTAGAATGAGAAATATATTGCCAACGTTTAATATTTCACTTGCCAAGATGTTTTTTTCAGTATGACTGATGCCTTTTTTAGCCCATCTTGATGTGAATAATACATAAAAAAGCAGCCATGGCCTTTCAGAGAAGCATGTGGAACTGTGTGGTCTGAACGTGACCCGTGTGCCTCTGGAAATGCAGCAGTGACGGATGTTCTATCACAAAGTTCTCATTTAAATCGCTGTTGATCCAGAACCTCACGTTATGCATCACTTATCAGTGTTTGCTGTGCTGTGGTTGGGCATCTCAGCCATGATTCAGCTTCAAACCGCTCTCACACAGGTCATTTCCACTGACGTCAAACATGACGGCGTTGCACAATAAATTGTTCAGGGAATAGGATGTGTCAGCTCCACTCCACCTCACTGGGCTCTGGCCTGAGAGAGGATGTGTGTTTCAGAAGATCTCATAAAACAAAAAAGCACGTTGGCAAGTAAAGTCTAACTAAAAAATCATGCTTAAAACAAGCAAAATGATCTGCCAGTGGAATAAGACTATTCTACTGGATAAAGATAGATGCATTTCTAGGTAGACAGTGACCATCAGGACTTACCCTGTGTGTCCACTGAGATCCACTCAGTAATCCAGTTCAGAAAAGCACTGTTTAAATCCAAATGCAGTGCAGTGAGTGAACTTTCCTCCCATCCCTCAAAATCACAGGCCCTAAAACACATTTTAACAGATTAACATTAAATATGACAAATAGTATAAAGTTAAAAAGAAAATCTCTTTCAGGGGACAGTCGTAGGCTGGAGGTTAGGGAACCCCAGGCATCATGGATAGGGCTGCCCACAACTCTGGGCAAGTGTGCTTACTGCCCCCTAGTGTGTGTGTTCACTAGTGTGTGTATGTGGGTGTTTCACTGCACGGATGGGTTAAGTGCAGAGGTCTAATTCCACAGTATGCAAACACATTTCAGTTTACACTGACTTTGAATATAAAAATATCTGATATTAAATAAGTGACTCAATTTGTAATTGAAAATAAAGCCAGTCTTGCTGTGTATCAGAGTTTTAGCACTCCGTCTGAATCCAGGAGGACAGAACATCAATAAAAAAACATTGAGGCCTTATGCTGATTGTTTATCTTTATTTATAATAACTAATAGAATGAATCACCATCAAATGTCCTGCACTTTCAGCTCACAGACACTCCGGACTAAGAATTATTGAAAAGGTGCAACTTGTTTCCGAGATCTCTGTTAGCAAAAACGTTCTAAATTTTGCAGGCGCTGGGGAAACTTTTTATTAAAAATTAGCCAAATTCTTTAAGATATCAAATGTCTGTTTCCATGTACATGTCACATAATGGCAGAATGTACATAACCTTTCCGATAGGGAATGTAATCAGATACAGGCATTTATTATTAGTCTTATATTATTATTCTATTTAATGGAATTTTTACAAGATCACCTAATTGGTTCTGTTGTAAAGAGACTGTATTTGGAATGGCCTCAATTGGACATATTCTATTCCGATTGACCTATTAGTCGGATTATTAATGGATTATCAGGCTGCATTTAAATGTAGCTTTACTTTAAGTAAGGAGTCCAGGCTTAAAGCTGCTGCCACTGTTTTCAAGTCCTAACAACCACCTGGAACCTGCCCAAACTATAACTCAGTCATAGTATCTCGAACTTCCAGAAGGCCTAGAGTGACGTTTTCCTCTCTAAATTGGGAATGTAATCAGATATAGGCATATACATGGTTAGCGTTCTTCTATATAAGTAATTATTAACAGGATTACCCACCTCATTTAATTAGATAGAAGCTGTATTCCGAATGGCCTCACCTGGTCTTGTCTATTCTGAATGAAGGGTTTACATGGATGTGTTCTACTCCAACTGAGCTATTAGTCTGATTATTAACAGATTATCAGGCTTCATGTGAACATTGCTGTTGACACTTTCAACAAAGAGCCCTGGCATGAAGCTGCCGCCACTGTTTTCCATTCCTAACAACCACCTGGAACTGGATGCTGCTACTCTCTACCTGCACTGTACACTTTATATGCAGACCACTGTTTACATCTCTTTTTTTACTAATAGTACTTCTGTATTTACTGTACTGTACTGTACTGGAATTCACAACACATTTCTGTCTATATACCTGATACACTTGCCTATATACCTGATAAACTGTCTATACGTCCAGTACACCTATAACACTTGCCTATGTATATCTTGTCTACGTTCGACACCTGTACCTACTGACCGAACATTCTGTCTTTTTGTCTTTGCACTGTTTACTATGCATCTTTTATTACTGCACTGGAAAAGTAGCTGATAGTGTTTCGTTATACTGTCCTACCCTGTGTTGTAAAATGACAATAAAGTTTAATTGAACCTGGCTAGTCTACAGCTCAGTCACGGTATCATTAACCTCCAGAAGGCCTCGAGTAATGTTCTTCTCTCAAAATAGGTCAAACTCTTAGGAAAACAACTAGTTGATTCCTCTGTTACTTCCAATCATGTTGGCATTTATTCTAACACGTGAGGCCAGCTCCTGAAGTCCAAACCAATGGGAGAGCTGTACCTACCTCGGGGTGCTGTCCACTGGAGTAAATGTTCTGTTTTCAGTTCTTAACTCTTGTTTTCAACCAAAATGTAGCTATAAATTAAGAGTGCGTGCATGATGCTACTGTCAAACTGAAACGTAGTCATTCACAGAAGGCCATCTCAGATTGTTCCATGTTTACTTTAAGCTGAATAATTGAAAAATGTAGACATCCTTGTTTGTTTTGAGCTAAAGAACGAGCAGAGAAGGAGATGTAAGATGGCCGGGCAGCCAAAAGCAGCCAAGCAGCATGTGAGAACAGCCTTGGCCGGCGTCCTCTCTGTGCTCTCACGTGTCTCGTATTTGTTTGGAGTGCATGACTAAGACCATCCCGTTAGTTCCCTCATCAAAACCCCCTCAGCCGCAGAGATTAAACCTTACCCATAACCCTCTAGACCCATCAATGCACACACATACTCGGTAATGTCCAACATCCCTGACCGCAGCACCCCAGCAGTTCATTTACTGACTCCTCTGAGAACATTCCTCAGGAACCGAATGGGAAAAAGGACAGAACGTAAGGGGGGGGGGGGGGGGGGGATTTGAAAGGCTTGCAACGGAGCTATGAGGCTAATGTGGCTAACATGTAATAAAGCTTATACTCCACCAGTTGGGATCCGGCCTGTTCGCCTCAGAACATGTGGTTTGCGACGTCCTGTGATGTGGGAAAATTGAGAAAATGTGTCGAATAGCTGAAAATATGAGCAGTAGAAGGCATAATGAAACGTACCACCACGCTAAAAGCTACCACCCTGCTAATTACCATCACTCAAAGATCCACACCCTTAGCAAAAAGGGTTCTATCTAGTACCAAAAATATGTAACAAATGTGGAGCCCTTTTTGGTGCTATATAGAACCCCTTTTCAAAAAGGGTTATAAATACCCTCAGGAAAAAAATGCATTTAATGCATTTTTAGAATGCAGGGTTCCAAAAGGGTTCTATATAGAACCGTCTACGGCTTGTTCTCCACCAATCTGAAGAACCCAATCATGGTGCAAAGAACCCTTGAATCAAGCAAAGTTGTTCATGGTTCCATACAGAACCATTTTCTTTACTAAGGAAACCCTTGAAGAACCATCTTTTCCAAGAGTGCTGTGGAAAACCAGGAAAACAAGAAGAAGAAGCACACTTAAGTATATCAATAGTATACTTGAAGTATGTAGAGAACACTGAAAGTACATTTGCATTGCCTGTATTTTATGAAAAGCCACTTAAAGTATATGTTTCTGACATTTTCAGTTGATTAAATGCGCTTCTCAACATGAAACTTAAAGATACACACTTAAAGATGTATTTAATTGCTTTGAAATATACTTCTGAATAACACACTTAAGTTCACTATGTTCAAATGTATTTCAAGTCATGCTTTATTATGCTGTGAGGTAAAACACAGATATAAAATTGTGCATACTTAAGGATATATTTAGCTGTCATCAACTTAAGTGTGTTATTTCAAAGCAATGACTACAAATATGCTTCAGTACACTTTATTTGCAGTATAACTCTAACTTGCAATCAGGTATGAAGTCAGTACACCCATATTTAAAATCTTTTACACATGTAATAAAATTTGTCTTAACAACTACTTAAGTGCGTTGCAGATTTGTTCCAATTTAGAGCAGAAACGCACTTGTTGGCAGAGAAGACAAGTTTAAACATACCTAAATAGGTATAGGTTGTATTTATGTATCCCTAATGATATAGTTACATGTATACTTAAGTGTATTTCATTAAAGTACACTTAGACAGTTTTAATGTATTTAGCGATGTTGCGCTATAATTTAAATGATTAAAATGTGTTCAAGTGCACTTCAGTTGAAGTACTTAATAAGTAGCATTTAAGTGTTTTAGTACAGTTAGTTATATCTACAAACACACTTAAACACACATTTAAATCTACCTAAGCACAAAGTAGTTTGGAAAAAGCCTCAAGTTAAACCTGAATGCATTTCCTTCATATCTGAATTAGAATTTAAGTACACTTAAGTTGTTTCAGAAACTACAAACTGTGTATGTAAGTAACATGGATGTAGATTTCATATTAAATACTCTTTTGAAAGTGTACTTAAGTGTTAAGCATTTTTCCTTCACAAGAGTGTTTCTGCTTGTAAGGGGGAAACTGTTACTTTAAGTGTGCTTAACACTATTTGCTGCAGGATGTTAAAGTCTGCTGTGAATGATCTTCCATGAGATCATTTTTAAGCATTCGGTCCAAACAGATTTTCTAAAACGAACCTCTCCAGCCCTCTTCTTCTCTCCGATTCGGTTCCAGCCCACAGGAGAAGGAGTGAGGCCGTAGACGCTGCGGTGGTTTTATTCGGTGGTGCTGATAAACATGTGCTTTTAGGCGTCCCGCTGTTCATCCATTCAGTCAAATCGCTGTTTACGCTGATGATGAACAGCTCAGAAATGTTTTAAGTCAGGATAAAAACGGCAGCCTTTCCATCAACACGCACGCCACAAAAAATCAGACACTGTGAGCAGCGGAGCTGGACGCTCTTCACTATCATTACAGCGATGGCAGCGCAGTCTGAGCCTGCTGAGCACTCAGGAATGTCTGTGATAGAGTTACTGAATATATGAAGTAACACTGACGTTTTCCTGTCCTGGAATATCTTTGTATCATTCAGTGAAGCGGCTCTTGCCAACTTCAGGTCTGCAGGCCGAGGACAACTGTACTTTGAATGAGTGGCTTTTAAGGCTTTGATCATTGGCCTAAAAATAGAACATCACACGCCGACCAGCGACGTCATCAATTCCACTTGAGTGGTGAATCATTCTCAGCACTGCAGCAACACTGACGTGGTGGTGTGCGTCGTGTTGATATGAGTGGATCAGACACAGCAGTGCTTATACATAACTCTATACATAACTATATCTCCAAAATAGTAACTTTACAGGAGAACGAGAAAACATACTTCACTTTCAATGGAAGTCAATGGAACCAGAATTTTTCACATTTCATTTTGGGTCATTTCTTTTAGGGCATTCAATGTAAAGAGTAACAGATCCTTTCAAATTTTGTCAAAAACAAAATGCCAAAATTGCAGATACAAGGTTTTCTTCCAACAGCAACGATACATATATATGTATATATATACACACACAAATTACAAGTTCATTTTTCATTAAAAAAATCATCTTCAACATTAAGTATAATATGAAATCTATCAGTACTTCATTTGTCTGCACTTGTGGCCACTTTAACTCTTCCATCCTTCCCATCTTCAAACCCACCAGTGACAGCTGGAAAAGCTGTTCCCAAATGAGTCACTGAAATTCCACTGTGAGAAGGCAGCTCAACGCCTCAATGCCATGGGTCTGAAAGTCTGAATGTGTAGCTCTCACAAAGCAAAAACGACAGGAAAACAGACAAAAGAAGGACAAAAAAGCTAAACCAACCTGTAAGACTAAACTGTCAGATTTAAGAAACCACATGTGAGTCTGCTGAAAAGAGAGGAAGCTGTATATATACATATATAAGATCTTCGGTCTTTAGTCTGAAAAAGGGGTAACAACTCACTTTTTCTTCCAATCTCAGGAAACTGGGCATGTTTTCAGGTTTACCGATATGCTGCAGGACATTGCAAAGTTTTCAGAGGTATCCTGGACATAGTTACGGTTGTTAAGCTATGGAGGACCAACTGTGAACCAGCTTGCTACAGCGCCACCCTGAGGTAGAGCAGTGCTACATCTCTAGCTAGTTAAGAATACCAAAGGCAGAAGCTGATTTTGGACAAAGCAGCTGAACAATGACCTTTTCCTGAGTTGCACCTTTGTTTATATACATATACATACACACACATACACATCTTCTAAGCCACTTCTCCTTCTGCATGCTGGAGGTCATAAGGCAGAAGGCAGGACACCCCCTGGACAGGTCGCTAGTCCATCGCAAGGCAGACAGACAGACACACACATTCTCTCACACCTAGGGACAATGTAGCACATCCAATTGGCCTGACTGCATGTCTTTGGACCGGAGAACCCGGAGGAAACCCACGCAGACACGGGGAGGACATGCAAACTCCACACAGAGAGGACCCCGGTTACCCGGCCGGGGAATCAAACCCATGCCCTTCTTGCTGTGAGGCAACAGCGCCACCCACCACGCCATCATATATGCGCTATTTCCAAGAAAGTCGGGACAAAAGAAAAAGTATGCAATGATGTGCAAATCATTTAGTCCCTGTAGCTTCACATTTTATATGTCAATTTCATGATGAACTGACCAGAAGTTATGGCTCAAAATTACTAGGAAAACAGTCTGGTTCGCATGACTGATATTAAAAGTAAAGTAAGTTTTTCCTTTTCCTGTAAAGTTACCATTTTGGATATATATATATATTATACAGTGTGAAGTGGCTGATATGACTAGGATTATTATAGTTTTAAAATTTTCATTAGTTTTTATTTTTTACCGTTTCATTTTGGTTTTCATTTCAGTTTGGTTTCAGGGTTCATTAAAAGCTTTAGGTTAGTTTTTATTTGTCAAAATGTGACGATAATTGCTAATTTTAATGTAGTTTTCTTTAGTTTCAGTTTCAGTTTTAGTTTTTAGTTTCGTGATGAACGCTATGATAGGAGGTGTTTGACAAGGGTGGATTAAAACGAACCCAACAGTGGACTGAGCTCAGCTCGACTCGGCTACAGCTTCAGAGACCACCCTTCATTTATTTTCCTAAACTATTTGGCGACTAAACTGTAATGGTGCAGTAGTGTGTCTCTGTGGAGGACGTGTTCACTTATTTTCACGTGGAACAGCAACAACATCAAGCCATTTGACTGAATTCTGTTCACTACGTGACGTAACATACATCAAACAACGCCCACTTGGCTTCCTCTGGCTGTTGCCATGGCACCCAAGCCCCCATTATCCCTAGTGTGGAAGATCCTGTTAGTGTTTCCATGGTGCAGAGGGACGGGCGGGGTCACGTGAGCTGCTCTGACGTGCGCGCTGACCCCGCGGAGTGTGTGAGGTGTGAGAGAGAGCACGAGGTCACTGGTGCAACTCTGTCTTTAGGCTTAGCTCTAACTCAGCCTGGCGGAGCTCACGGGATTACAGCAAGAATACCCACCGAGCTGATTACCAGCTCCAGACAGGCACCGATGCTGTCACAGTGCCGTCATACCTCCCCTGACCACGCCCACAGCCACGCCCACTTGATTGGCTTACTCCCAGAAAGTGCATCATCAGGGATACCCACTCACCAGTGCTGTGGTCTTAAGTCCTTGGTAATGTTGGTGTACGCTCTAATCTCTCGTTAGGGTTGGTTTCTCATTATCTCGCTGAGTGTTGCTTTTCTTTTATGTCTTCTTTTCTTAATAAATGGTCAATCCAACATAAATGGCCAACATATGTTGCTTTGCGTTATGAATAAACTTGATTTAAAGGACTTTTTTGGAAAGAGCGTCACGTCCGTTGGACCACAGCTATCCACTCCGTCCTCCTGGTGTAGTGATTTCTCCACTTGATTTCATCTAATTCAATTTAACATCTAGTTATTAGGCCCTAAACAAGCTTTAGAGCAGGAAAACGTTTCAGGGGTGTACTATGATTGGGAAACATTTGCCTGGACCAGTGGTCTTAACAATACTTTCAATAGGCAGTAGCTTTTTTCATTCACTAATTGTCTTTAAAAGCTTATGATCCAATCTTTTTATCTGACATCACCTTTTGGCTGTTTGTAATGGCCTGTTGCAGAGATTTGCAAGCCATATTGAGACATTGGACATTTGTAGGTTGGAGATTGAGGTTTTGGTATGGTCTGATATCGGGTAATGGAGCTAGTCCCAAAAATAAAGGTGCTTGGATCTTTGGAACAAAGCACAGGTTCCCAGACTTGGATCACATGTCCTGCACATGATTTAATGATTCCCATACCCCTCAAATAGGTCCGCTTCAACTCAGGAAGGGCTTGTTGATGAGTCGGATTAGATGTGTCAGCAGGAAAAACATGTGCGGAGCAGGGGGATCCTACAGGACCAGGACTGAGGACCACCACCTTAGAAGAGCTACGCTTGCTTCCCTAACGAGAGATTAAACAAACGCTGGTTTAAGAAACTTTGAAAATGAGAAGTTTAAGTGTGGAGAACTTCTTCAGGCCTTACTTCATTTGGGTGGTCCACTATAGATCAAATAGTTAACAAACTATCTGCTGAAACTTGATTCTAAACAGTGGCAGGGCTAGGATTTGGGCCAGGGTTAGGTTTTGGGTTGAGGTTAAGGTTACATTTAGGATTAGAGTCAGGCTTAGAGTTAAAGGAAACTATGGTCGATTTAGTGGATATGTAGTCGAATGCAACTTGAAAGTAAGCTAAGCATCTCCGAAGCGTCTAAAGTGGACTATGCCAATAAAGTGTAATGATAAACAGCCTCCATTCAACATTAAAGCCTGATCGAATGTTGAGCTCATTCTCCCAGTTCAAGGCTTTACGAACCATCTGTCCCATTTAGATATGGCCCTTTGGGGTTTGATCTGAGTAACAGGATTCTGACTCACCCAAATCAAAACCACAGCGAGTCCCCCCTGCATTGTTCGGTTGAAGCAATTACACATCACGTGAAACGGTTGCGCTCTAACAGCCCACTATAACTGTTTAACTCGAGGACACAAGCCTGAGTGCTGATAGTAACCGTTTTTTCTTGGCTGATCAGACTTCTGCTAATGGGACCCTATTATGGGAAAAGGATCCTGGATCAGTGAACAAGACAGGGAACATCTACCCAGAGTTGGCTGAAGAAGGAGCCAGCACTGGCAGGGTGTCAACCTGAAGAACGGAATGAGGCTGTTAGTACTGGCACTGAAGGTTGTAAGGATTTAGCAGATTACGCCCTAGTGAGGACAACAGGTCTTTGGTAGAAAGGTAATCAGGTGCTGTGGACATATGAAGGCCCAGGTTTGAGATCTGCTGCCACTTACAAGCATGGTTGCACTAGCTAATGTAGATCACGGGGATAAATAAACTCTGCCTAATCCAAAAATGACTGATTGTCCCATTATCGAGTCTGGAAATACATGACTTGCTAATCTAGGCGCTGACTAGTCTAACTAACGTTTGCCACCAACCTTTTAGCCTAGCCATATTTGCTAGTTAGCATTAGCCAGCTGCTTTTCAGATTGCTTCTGCTTTACTCCGTCTTTAGGTAACTGTGCAATAGTAACTTCCTTTTGCAACCAAACACTATTCTGAGGATGCAGACCTTCCAAGAAGTCATGGTGGTTGTCTTTGTCCTCTAATATGACAAGATGCCCACTTTCCCCCATGCTCAAAACATCTTCAAAATGCTTTTACTTTTGGCCCCAATCATTCGACACATTCAAAAACTTAATATAAGTCTCTGTTTTTGCAGATTTACACAAATGATACAACACAGTCGCTGCACAATGTTTGAAATAAAGGTTCTGTGCAGGTATATTTTGGTTCATCAGGGTGCAAACAATGTAAATGTTCCCTCAAAGGTTCTACAGTGGTTTTAAGGTCTGATTGTGATTCGTATTTGTATCTTTTTATAGCCGAATGTTTTAAAGCAGAACAGTAAAATAAAAGCCTGGAGGCGAGATGGGGTGCGGAGTCAGTACAGCTTAGAACTTAGTGTGTCATGTTTTATACAGACAGGTGTGTTCGATTATGGCTGAAAATAAACTCTGGCACTCTTGGCTTAGCTAGCATTAGATAGCATAACCCAAATCCACAACTTCACCAGAATGGAATCCTTTCCCTATTTTTACTGGGCACTGTATATTTTTATTATTGTTGACTGGGACATTTTTTCATCTTTGTTCAACATTTTCATGAGTAGTTTTGGCAGATATTTTGGAAAATGTGAAAGATAGATGTAAGTGAACAATACCAAATAAGCAGAACCAAATGCAGTCGCTTTCCACATTTGATTCCAAGATGGAACTAAAAGATCCAGATGAAGAAATCAATCAAAACCAGTATAACTGTGGTGTAGACTGCTTCGTATTCCAGTATCTGCAGGCCAAACACCTCCACTGCAATCCCAAATATCCTCATATTGGGTGCCAACATAGTAGAGCGGTTAGTTAGGTATGGTCAGACATTAGTAATTACGGACTTGATGCAGGTTATTTCGTCTGACAGGCATCATCACCATCATCTCAATGCGTGCCTTTTGAGAAAACATTTATTTGTATGAGCATCTCATGAATAGAGGCACAAATACTTGAAAGTTCAATCAATTTTTAGGTCATAGAGCTTTCTTGGATCTTTTGGACACAGGGTAGTTGAGGTAAATGCGCAAACAGGAGCGCAGCGCCAGTTCCTTGACCATAAGGCCAATCCATGGCTGTCCTACAACACAAGTAGGGGAATCCTACTAAATCAGGTTTGGCATAATACCCCATTATGCGATGAGCAGGAAGGAAGAAACAAAAGTCCTTAAATCCTCTCTAAGATGAATCATCTCAGAAGTGACAGGTTACTTATGACAAGTACATTTGCAAAGATCTCGCACAGGCTCCACCACCCACATCTGGGAGGAAGCTTACCCTTTTTCTGGGCAGAGAAAGCTGGCAGGGCCTTTTGCTCCTCTTCCAGGCCAGCTTTTGGCACCAAGTCGTCCAGCAACTGGAGTCTGTTATGAGAAAGTGGACACAGTGATCTGGAATGGATCCAGAATCATCCAGCATCCATTTCACTAGCCAGCATATAACCAGCAGCATTAATCCAGCCAGTCACTTTGGCTTGACAAGAATTTATACACAACAGCATTGTAGAAGCAAACAATAAAGTTACTAATAAGAGGCCGTAAATGTTTTTACAGGCTGTCTAGAGTGAACTTTCTCACAGTGTAAGAGGGATTTATTGGCTCGGGGCTACGTATTGGTAAATCCCTGGGTCTAACGCACTGATGACCAGAAGTTTTTATGTGGACCAGTGGTTCAAAGGTTAACAAGAGCCTTGACAGCAGTGAAGTACTTCAGTCTGATTGGTCTCCTTTAGGATTAACACCAGGCAAATATAAGCCTTGCAGGATCAAGACCTAAACTACTGCACAACCAGAGAAGATATGGTCTCATTGAGGCCTGCTGTTATGAATTCCACAATGAAGTCTTCATCTGGTGCAATTCCACCGTAAAAATCTAATAACGTGGAGCACGTCTGATTGGTTGTGAACCACATGCAATAATGTAAATAATCTGTTATCATATCTACGTGACAGTTTGATCCACAAAACATGCTCACAGTGCCAATAAGTAAGGAAACCAGATAGGGGTCAGTTAGCAGATTCCATGAAAATGATTATTGTGGCCAAATTTTAGAAACTGAAATAAGAAACGTGTCTTATCTAAAGGATATTACACCTGCATTACACTTCAGCAGCAGACTTTTAGAGATATAACTATAACTTCTCAAGACAGAACATTCACATTGCCCCAGGGTAGGGGGGCTTGTATTATCACAAGAAAGGACACAATCCCAAATTTGATTGGTTTATATTTTTGAACAATAGGTAGTAAACATTATTTACTACTCAACTGTTACAGCTTTCCCAACACTGGTATCTAACAGCCACATTTGGGTTTTTAAAAACCATATGACTATTATAAACAGTGGGGCTTGTTTTCAGACCAAGCGTTATATGATGTAGACCAGCCCACCTTAAACAGGCCGGCTGGATGGTGACAAAATGAAAACGCACGAAAGTTCTCTGCAAATGATGCCCACCAGCTCAGAAATCTGCCCTTCCTCCTTAACTAGCTTTTTCAGACCTTAGTTCTCTGCAGTTCTTCCCACTACTGTCCACATTCACATGATTCATGTATGAAAATGGCTAAAACAGTGGCTAACTAAGGTATTAAACTCAGTGGAGCTGTGTCTGTCTGCTGTGTTAGCAGCACCATGTCGCTGCCTTCATTTGATAATGTCTCAAGGCTGATGTGAGCTACCTATTGGAATTTCCGTTCCACCTTAAATAGTGCAGCATTTACATCCTAACAGGCATCTAAACGTAAGTGCTACACATTTTAAGGTGGACCAGGAAATGAGAAGAAGCTAACTTTAGCTTCATCTAAACTCTGTCCACTACACAAGTAACAGTCAGTAAACAGGGGCTGTGCAGTTTAAGGTGCGGCAGCTGGTTTAGCCCCTAAATTACCACGTATACATACTTTGATGAAATGTTTATAGTTTGTTTATGCTGCTGTCAGGCGTATCCTGTCAGTGCTTCTCATCGGTCATGAGTCGTGTTTAGGTTCTAGAACATACGGTGACAGACAGGCTGAGGGAGAGCAGCAGGGTTTCCTTCTGTCTCACACAAACCGCCCTGTCTTAACAGTCCAACCTGCAATATTTCCCTCCCTATAGATCTGCACTGAACTGATTCTCTAAATATACTGAACAAGTCGCGTCCGTCTCGGTTTCAGTTTCCAATTAAGGGACGATTCTGTACGGTTGGCAGCCCTAAAAACTTTATAAAACATCTTTTTAGTGTCTTTATCTATCCAGTTCATGCTGAAGCAGCAGCTTCCACTTGGCAAGCATTCTATAAGAGCAGAAGCAGATAATGTTTAAGAAAGGTTCCACATCTGAGCTTCTACAACACAAGAATTCACTTATTTGCAATTGCTACAGTGGTTAAATGGAGCTATGACATAACTGAAGTTTGAGGAAAGACCACGGCTAAACTCCTCCTACTCGTGACGAATTTCGCACCCCACCTCCTCCCCTTTCTCCTCAACCTTGTCCACGCATGCAGTTGATCTTTAATGGGGGATCTGCCTTCTCGCGACCCACAGAAGCCGTACCAAACTCTAGCTCAAAATTCCTCAGAGTTCCCCTCCACTCTTCATCTCACTTACCCTGACGTGGACTGGAGTGACCGCATTCACAGCTCTGCTAATCGGCAACGTGTTAGCAGTGTTAGCTTTGTTTTTGGGTGAATTATTCTTTTAGACCTGAAGAGAAGAAAAAAATCTGTGAACGTTTGGCGCAGATGGTTCCTTTTCTTTGCCAGAGATGGATATATCTACCGTGGATTTCCCTACTTGCACGGAAACACATTAGCTTAATTAGCTGCGTAGCAAGAAACCTAGCCAGTGATATAATGATAGAGTGCATACATGAAGGGCAGAAAATTTATCTGAAAGAAAGATGATTAAATATGACCAGGGCCATCACAGAGAGTCCAGCCTGGATCATTTTACTCGAGACCGAAAGGTCAACACGCCTCCTCAGGATAATGCAGCTTTACCGGTTGGCAAAGCGACAACCTTCACAAAAGATTAATCTTCATTAGTGGAATAATTGCAGAGCTTCAGATTCAAGGATGAATGTAAGAGAACGAGCGAGGAAGGCTGAGATGGAGGGATCGTGAGAGGCCAAGAGAAAAAAGAAAGTCAGTCTGAGAAATGAGATGTTAAAACGGCTGTTTTGCTAATTTATTGATACATTTATTAGCATCTTTACAGTTCCCAGCATCTTGTGACTGGTTGCTTTGGATGTGCTTACTGGAAACGGTCAAATAAACATTGTGAGGGGAGGAGGGAGAGACTTGTCCACATCTGTGTTTTTGGCATTATCATTTGGGAGGGTGTGTCTCTGCTTTGAGGTTACAGAATGAGAGTACAGAACTCTGTGTGTGTTTGTCTGTACTGGACCGGTTTACTGCCTCCTCATGTCAGTTGCTGCCTGTACGTCTACTCTGAGATAACTTGCGAGTCCAGCATGCATCGACACCTCCATCCGCACAAATTCACACTGATTTTTCAAAGAACATTATGCGGATGTCAAATCAGCCACATATGAGTTTCATTTCAAGCAGCAACAGTCGCAAGAAAAGCCATCTGGCATGATGTGGAACCACAGCAGTACTGGCCTGGCCTGCCGCAGGCCTGGCGTCATGGGGTGGCACATGCGAGCAAAGCCCTCCCGGTCGGAATATTGCGCCAACATAGCCTTGCCTGGGTGTTTTTTCCTCCAGGGTACCCTGCACTTCCCACTCATGGGAATGACGTGGATCAGTGGACGAGTAAGCAGTTTAGATATTTCAGCTGATACTGTCCACTATGAGCCTATCAGACAGAGCTGTCACCCACAGTTTGGTTGATATTCCATTGACATACTCCAAGCTTTTCATCGCGACTCGAGTTCAAGTGTCTAACTTACGGCATTCCAACATGAATACAGATCCAAATCACTCACATTCCTTTCCTTATGGGTATCCGATAATTACTGAACCTCAGGAGCGCTAAGCAGGCTAGAATGTTACCCTGATGTCAGGGAACCTGCCAGCCATCATTGCCTTTACCCCCTTGTCTGCCTGACCTTGCTGCCAGGCCTGGACATCCACTGCCTTGAAATCCTCTTTACCTGAAGACATATTGCCTGCACCCAAGGGAAGCTATCATTCTATCCATTATTCATGCAAAAGCCCATTTTAGACTTTTAACTGACTTGGACTGTGGATACTTACATTTATTTTACTGTCAGACTGCAGTTTGAACTACTTCAGGTACAATGGTCCATATAGAAACACATAAAAATAAAGGTACTAAATAGAACCCAAAAGGGTTCTTTGGTATGATGACATGGACAAACCACTTTTGGGACCCTGAAGAACCTTTCTAAGGGGTGTGACTTTGGAAAGCGGTGAAGTGAGAGCTTACATGTACCCTTGCGATTGTACCATATAATCACAGATGACTGATGTTTGAGGAGCCACCAACAGCTGCATGAGGCTTCAGCACATTAGGGCTCATCCTGAAACTGTCTCTCCGATTTCATATATGAAGGTATAAGAATTACAGGCAGGATTTAAATACAGCTGTTGTTTATTATGATATTATTTTTATCTTAAAATGGTAGGACATGTTTTGCTGGGCCCCATATGCAGCCTGTGGGATCATGATCTGTCAGTGATAGAAAACTAACTCAATAAAGTAAGAGAAATGTATCGTTACTGGACTTGACGATACTGG
Organism: Pygocentrus nattereri; assembly: GCF_015220715.1. NCBI lineage: Eukaryota > Metazoa > Chordata > Actinopteri > Characiformes > Serrasalmidae > Pygocentrus > Pygocentrus nattereri. The sequence goes on from NC_051219.1 coordinate 4,567,783, forward strand.
ACTATGTACATTTTCAGAAAAAAAAGCTACTAAACTGTCGCTGGGGAGGTGCCTTCAGTTACTTTAGTAAGGGAGCATAATTGTACCATAGTAATCCATTTAAATTAGATTTTTTAAGTTATGTTGACTCCACACACTCTGCTGCCTCCTTAATTTTATTATTCTGTTTTAAAGCATCTGGTGATAAAAAGGTACAAACATGCACCTTTCACCTTATGTAAGGTACAGGTGGGCATTAAAACTAACAAACAAACGTGTGTTTTGGATATAAGCAATAGAAGACATTCAAGGTGATATGTTGTGCTCTGCCAGTGGTCACAGATGTCAGATTTAAAGTTCGCTTGGTCTCCCAGTGGCCATAGCTAACAATTTCTGGTGAGCCAGTGGGCAGAGCTTTCAAATTCAAAGTTCTCCTGGTCTCCCAGTGGTCAAAGCTTTCAGACTTTGAGATTTCTGGCCTCCCAGTGGTACAGAGCTTTATCGCAGCTGGAGGAGCGAGTGCTTATTTGTCTGCCCAGAGGGTTCAGATGGAGCACCAGGTCCTTGATTAAAATTCTACAAATCTTCTAATATTTCTAGGTCACTATTCAAACTGAGGCTCGGTTAAACTTTATAGCCGTGATTATCTATGGCAACCAAATCAAGGCTGTGATGTTATTCACCGTAACACACGTCTCTTTGTGCAGCCCTCTAGTGGGCATTTAACCAGAGGAATGAAAATGGACTCAGATATTTTTAATTAAAATAATCAAATTAAAAACTTGCCCCCTGTACCTCTGTTATCAGCTGAACGAGGACTCTGTTGTCTCTCTGAATATGAAGTGTGGTGACTCTGTGTTGAGCTGCTAGCGAGCAATGATGGGCAAAAGGGAAGGGGTTAAAACTCCCTGCTGTGAAAAACTCTTCAAATGTTTTACTCTCCATAAAGCTTTATCTATATCAAACAAGCCTGCACCACTGACACAATAAACATTTCAACACAATAAAAACATTTTTATAAATGCTAACTTGTTTCCTAACCTACAAAGATAAAAGTCTTGTTCACTTCTGGTTCTGTAAATCATTCACATTTACAATGAAAATATATTTACGGTTTGATTTAGGAGCTCCAAAACATATGGAAACTGCATTTATGAGTACTATGAAAAGAGTTAAGTGGATGCATGATGTCCTATGAAAGGAATTTTAATGGTTTACTTGTTCTTGGTTAGGCCAGAAGTTGTAGCTTTCGCACGTTTGTAAAGAGAAAGAATTACTGGGAAACACACCAACAGGAGATCTGATGGATCCCCTAAGTCTCTATAAGTCTCTCTTAACTATGGATTAAATAAAGTGTGTGATGTGTTTCCATCTCTCAGTTGCAAAAGCTTGTGTACTTATGGCTTCCGTGACTGCCCCATAGACCCGTTTTGATGAGGAAATGTATTTAATTCTGAGTGAAATCTGTCGCATGACACCAGATTTGTGCATACCGTTGTGTGCAAAAGTTTTGCTGCCCCTAGTCAAATGACTTTTTTTTTTTACTTTTAAATGTTTTATTGTGCAGTCACTGTTTATTTGCTGAGTTTAGCATATTGGAACAATAGAAACAAAATACATGGCCTGTGCAGAAGTTATAGCACATTTTATGTTTTTTAAGCTGTTTTGCTAAATCCTGCAGATAAAATCGCCATATTTAGTGTGTGAAGAGGGTGTGTTCACTTATTTTTACTTAGAAACAAAACATGTCATTTGACCTTGGGTATTCAAACTTTTGCAGACCATTTGTAAATACATTTTCCCACCCCCTCACCAAACCCCCTCTCGAAAAGTACTCAAAACTCAAGTTTTCAATGCAAGTGGTTGCAAAATTTCAAGATGAATGATGAAGATACACTTTGACAAAAGATAACAATAAAGTTTTTAAACAACATAAAGACAAACTTCAACTAAGATAATGATATTTTAAACAAAGTAATGATACATTTTAAACAAGATAATGATAAACCTTTAAACAAGATAAGGATAAACGTTTTAAACAACACAAAGATAAACTTTTAAATTAAATAATGATACGCCTTTTTAAATAACATAATGACAAACATTCAACCATGATAATGATATTATTTTAAACAAGATAATGATAAACTTTTAAACAGTGTAAAAATAACTTTTAAACAAGATAATGATAAACGTTTAAACAAAATAACAATAAATTTTAAATCAGATAATAACAAACTTTTAAACAACATAAAAATACATTTTATACCAGATAATGATAAATATTTATACAACATAACAATAAATTTTAAACCAGATAATGATAAACTTTTAGACAAATTAACAATAAATTTTAAACCAGATAATGATTAACTTTTAGACAAAATAACAATAAATTTTAAACCAGATAATGATAAATATTTAAACAAAATAACAATAAATTTTAAACCAGATAATGATAAACTTTTAGACAAATTAACAATAAATTTTAAACCAGATAATGATTAACTTTTAGACAAAATAACAATAAATTTTAAACCAGATAATGATAAACTTTTAGACAGAGTAAAAATAACTTTTAAACAAGATAATGATAAACGTTTAAACAAAATAACAATAAATTTTAAATCAGATAATAGTAAGTTTTTAAACGAAATAACAATACATTTTAAACCAGATAATAACAAACTTTTAAACAACATAAAAATACATTTTATACCAGATAATGATAAATATTTATACAACATAACAATAAATTTTAAACCAGATAATGATAAACTTTTAGACAAATTAACAATAAATTTTAAACCAGATAATGATTAACTTTTAGACAAAATAACAATAAATTTTAAACCAGATAATGATAAACATTTAAATAACATAACAACACATTTTAAACCAGATAATGATAAACTTTTAGACAAATTAACAATAAATTTTAAACCAGATAATGATTAACTTTTAGACAAAATAACAATAAATTTTAAACCAGATAATGATAAACTTTTAGACAAATTAACAATAAATTTTAAACCAGATAATGATTAACTTTTAGACAAAATAACAATAAATTTTAAACCAGATAATGATAAACATTTAAATAACATAACAACACATTTTAAACCAGATAATGATAAACTTTTAGACAAATTAACAATACATTTTAAACCAGATAATGATTAACTTTAAACAACATAACAATACATTTTAAACCAGATAATGATAAACATTTAAATAACATAACAACACATTTTAAACCAGATAATGATAAACGTTTAAACAAAATAACAATAAACCTTCAAACAACTCATTTTTGCCAAAGTTGAATAGAAAAATGTAGCTGGCGTCCAAAAGTGTCTGAGGAAACTTTGATAGCCTGGAATTTTTTTAACTTGAATTTTTTAAGCCTGGAAATAATTTTAAAACAAGAAACATTACGACAAATCAAATTCTGAACTATTTCTAGGTCACTATTCAAAATGAAGCAAATGTATTAAATTGGCCAGTTAAGGTCTTTTTCAATGAAGTTGATGTCCAGATGACTCTCAGGTGGATCTGATCTGCCCATCTGAGACTTTTGCACAAACTTTAGGAGTTTGTGCAGGACGAATGTACAGTGTCCTTCAAATAAAAGAGGGACAAACAGTACCAAATCCTCAAATTCTATAATTCAAGTAAATATATCTAAGACTCTACTCTAATATTTACATTTAATTAGAAAGGAATGCACAATAGAAGCATTTTCGGCAGCGCTCTCAGACTTTTGGACCCCATTGCTCGCCCGCAAACTTTCTTAAGCGCTAAAACTTTTGATTAAAAGAATCCTCGGGATGGAAACGCAGCTTTGGAATTTCGATTTAGAAGGAAAGTGCCCTCCAGCTCCGGTGCCACCATGAAAACTCACCTCAGACACACTTACATAACACATACACAGTTAGAAACTTCTAACTCCAAACATCTCCCCAGTGATGAGTTTACATTCTGCCTGATTGACAGTAATTCGTGCCCGCAGAGAGAAGCACGTGTTATGTAAGTTTTTTCCTCCTTGGCGAAAAGCTGCAGTGCTGAAATGTACTTTGGAGGGGAGCTTGAGGATGAGGCTGATTTCCAGCTGGAGCTCAAAGCTTTGCAGTGGAAAAGTACAGAATCAATTTCATGTGTGCTTACACAACACAAAGCCCACTCGCACTGCATTCAGATTCATCCACATGTGCATGCGCGCTAATGTTTGGTGGAAACCTGATGCTGTAACCCCAACTCCCATCTTGTTAAAAGATGGCATATCACAACAAATGGCATGCTGAGATGATAAGTAGATTAACTAGATGTCAATGTGTAGTTTATTTTAATTTAAACATTGTTTATGAGCTGCTAATTAACAAATGAGAGAGAAAGCAGGGCAGCTTTTGAGGCTGAGGTGATTTATGAGGGGGCCTCCTCTGGGATTCTTAACAATTCACTGCTGCCACCTTGAGGTTTGCTGGTGGAGCACAGCAATGTTCTCAAGAACTTCCACCTTGAGGGCACAAAGAAATCACATCCTCATTTAAACGGACCGCGCAGATTTTTTCCAGCAGTGTTTTTTTCCAGCATATTTTGCAAAATGAAGTTCTCCTGGTCTCCCAGTGGCCACATGCAATGGAAAAAAGTCATCATACTAAATGATGTGCCAATGTTCAAACCAAAAAATGTGTTTACAGAATAAATCCCCACCGCAGCATGAACACCTACTTTGTTTCTTTGTGTTTGCATGACTATTATAAGCAATTGTGAACACATTCATGATCATGAACAACTAAATTTTGTAAAGAGTTCACCACAGAACTTCTTCTGATTGGTCTACGGTGATGGTTATCTGTGGTTATGCCTTGAACGAACATCTCACAGCATCATTTTTTTCATTATGTCCAATTTTTTATACTTTTATTTACAATTATATTTGTATTTTCTATTGTTTTGCAAAATAAAAAAAATGTGGGTTATAAAACTGTTTAAAAGGTTAAAGCTGAAGAACAATTATGAGTGCACAAAACATTTTTACACTAAAATGCATTTCAGTGCAGATTTCAAGTGTGTTGAAAATGAAAAGTACACACTTGAATGTTTACACTTACTTTAGCACTTACTAAATGTATTTTTTTGGAACTTAAGTGTATTTGCATATTTGCATTGCAAATTAGATGTTTATTTTGATTATAAATGATTAGATGTATATTTTGAAATATTCAATGAATTTCTCTTTTTGAACAACTTTTTTTTTGAAGTTTCACTTAAGTATGTAGGTGGTTGGTTAGTGTAGTGGTTAACACCTCTGCCTTCCACTTTTGATCAAGTATGATTTAGTATGTTAAGGGATACATTTCTTTAAGTCTATTAAATGGCAGTAAATCAGTAAAAACCTCTCAAGTTTTCATTCTTAATTTAATCTGTGCTAGTATCCCAGGTGGTCACTCGGTGGCACCACCACTGTTTACTGCATCTGCCCCATTCAATCTAATCTCAGGCAGTAATCAATAAAGCTGATCCTGCGCAGGGCAGATGGTTCCAGTTCCACCTCTTTTAACTCCTCCACAAGCCCCCAGTAGGGGTCGCCTGTTCTGGAGGCCTGAAGTTTGGGACACCTTCCAACTCCTCCAACAGGTGGCTCTGCTGTAGCCTCTCTGCTCTCTCTCTCTCTCTGCTCCCTCTTTGCTCCCTCTCTCTCTCTCTTTCCACCGTGCTGGCCGGAGGATCATGTGTCTGTGCAGAGCGTGTGCATGAGTTGCTCCAGTTGGCTTTCTTTGCATGGTTTTTATGCGAAAAGTTGTTCATGCACTGAAAGTTTCCAGCCACGTGCACTGCTGAGGTCTACAAGGAGCTCGGTAACAGAGAAGGAACCGGAAGGAACTGACCGTCTGCACCGACCAGCCGATGTTGCTGTAGGATCAGTTTGTCTTGAGCTGTAAGGTAAGACGCCTCATGCATTTCATCTCACTATATCCTGCACAGGTCCTGCCGCACCTGCATTAGTTGGAGCTGCAGCTACAGCAGCATTACTCAGGCCTGCAAGACTACACACCTGTGCTCTTCAGAATAAAGGTTCCTCAGTGGTTCTTGGACCTCAAAGTGGTTCTTCTATGGCATTTCTCTTGTGCTTTTGAGAATGTGCCTGGGAGCTCCACAGGCTCCATGAGGCCGGAGTGTCTTCAGGACTGGAGATAAGCCTTCAGTAACGCCCTATTCCATTTAGCTTTCTGAGACTCTTAAAAAAAAGGTTTAAAAGGGGGTTTCTCTGGAGCAGCGCCACACAAGAACCACTTTTCATCCACTGAAGGAACGTTCAATTCATGTTTCCTTGTAGGACCACTTGAAACTACGACGAGATGTGCTTTAAAGAACCTACATATAACGCAGAGGCTCAATATCAATGAAAGGTTACCCTTAAACTTGTATGTCAAAGCCAATAACCACTTGGGAACCTTTATTTAGAACGTTGCTGAGTGGTGGACAGACAGAGAGGGTGATTTGAAGTGACTCTGTGCAGTGTTGTTGGTTTATAAACCTCTGAAACCACTTAAGGACGTGTGAAAGGTGTCTGAGTCTTGTAACCTTCACTGGGACAGAGCTGCAGTGATGGCCGTCCAAATGTGGGTCGAGCACCATTTGCACCCGCGCTTAAGCTCGCAGATCAAATGGAATTAAAGTGGACTGACGGGTGAGCGAGGAACCTGCTGACACATGCGCTCGGGGGCTTTAGGGCCTGGGACACGCGGGGCCCCGTCTGCCCAGCCTGGGGAAGCTTCACTTTAACTAAACTCTTCCTTTAAATATAAACACAGCGCTGCTGCTGCTGCTTAGAGATGTACTGTATCTTCAGTAAGACACCAGCAAGGCCCTCAGCATGGCCGCCTGATTAAAGGCCTTAAAGGGAAAAATCCACTTAAAGCTCTTTAAAGGCAACTACATGTGAATTAGCAGATTTAGCAGTAAGTTTCCAGCACTGTTTGGTTGTTCAGTGTACTTTAATCTTCCCCTGACACATTAAATAAGGGGTTAAAATACTTAAGACAAATGACCCAATATCTGCTATGAACTATTCAGTATCTACTGTGAATTATTAAGTGTCTAATATGAATTATTCAATATCTAATATGAATTATTCAGTATCTAATATGAAGTATTTAGTAACTACTATGAATTATTCAGTATCTACTGTGAATTATTAAGTATCTAACAGGAATTATTAAGGATCTAATATGAATTATTCAATATATTGAATTATATAGTGAATATATGAATTATTTAGTATCTACTATGAAGTATTTAGTAACTACTATGAATTATTCAGTAACTACTATGAATTATTCAGTAACTACTATGAATTATTAAGTGTCTAATATGAATTATTAAGTATCTAATATGAATTATTCAATATCTAATATGAATTATTCAGTATCTACTATGAAGTATTTAGTAACTACTATGAATTATTCAGTATCTACTGTGAATTATTAAGTATCTAACAGGAATTATTAAGGATCTAATATGAATTATTCAATATATTGAATTATATACTGAATATATGAATTATTTAGTATCTACTAAGAAGTAGTTAGTAACTACTATGAATTATTCAGTATTACTATGAAGTATTTAGTATCTACTATGAATTATTCAGTATCTACTATGAATTATTCAGTATCTAATACAAATTAGTCAGTATCTACTATGAATTATTCAGTATCTACTGTGAATTATTCAGTTACTGTTATAAATTATTCTGACTCTGTAATGACAACGTTTGTAGTTTGGAGAATAGAGAAGTGAAGTGTGGACCCCATTACTTAGCATTAAGGGTTTGGGGGGTCGACACCCCAGGACCTGTATGTGTGTCCAGACAGTTCTTCGTTCTCATAGTTACAGAACTTTCTGATGGTTTTCCCAGTGGATCCTGAACATTAAGACTGTTAAAGTGGCCACTAAGGCTGAAAGCTAAAGGGTTTAGCTGTTTGTTCATCTTTCAGCTGAAGTGTGACTGTAAGGCCCGGTTGTTTCTGCCTGGTAAGGTGTCCAGTGGCCTCTCTGCTGGTTTCGGCTGCAGAGGGAAAGTGATAGCCATCCTGAATAATGCAGGGGCGTCAGCAGGCGGTCTGTGCGGTTATGTAACAATGCCGAAGGAGGAAAACTCTCATTAATACAGATTACTGAAGCAGCAGCTGGAGGCTTCGGTACACAGACACATAGGGCTACTGTGGGCGTGAATACCTATTAACTGAATGATGTTTATAAAGCATTTGTAACAATCGTGCGTTGTAGTTGTTTATAATTGTAAATGGTTATTATAAAGTCCTACAGGGTTATAGTACTACACATATCTGAGACATAGATGATCCCTTAGGTCTTATATAATCAAGACATAAATTGAGCAAATCACCGCCGCTGGGACAAAACTTTCCATTTCTGTCATTTTTTTTTTAAGATAATAAGATTTAAAACACTTCTGCTTGGCCTTTTTAAGCTTAACTCCCAATACTGCACTAATACTCTTGGCTACAACCCCACCACAGTTCAGGCCACAGTTTGGCAGTGATGACTGCACATAAAACTTTTTGCATTATTAATAACATAAATACATCCTGCATGCAATTGATGTGGCTGTTTACAGGCTCGTGCACAAAGAAGAGGGTAAGGTTGCACATAGATGGCCTAAAGATTCCTGTCTGTTATTGTTATTGAATGTTTTAAGTCAAATGGTTCATATATATATATATATATATATATATATATATATATATATATATTCTATATTGAGCATGCTGTATTTAAGTCACATGAAACACAAGCATTAAGTGTTGAAATGTCCATTGAAACCTCAACACAAACGCCATCGAGCAAGAAATCTGCAAACGTTTAAAGGCAAGAAGGCAGCAGAGATGAACAAAGGCAGCAGCTAACGTCTGTGTGGGAAACTGAAGGCAGCTGCCTCGATGGCTGGATGCCTTACAGCGCTGTCTCAAAAGTCAGTGCCTTAGACGGCAGCTTTGTGACCAAGGCGACTGCAATCGCGAGCTCACTGCTAGCTGTTAGTGTCTTTTACCCAGAGTCTTTTAAGAAGGCTGCATGCTGAACGTTTACAGTCGAAATGTGGTATTTTACATAAATGAAACATTCGGCCTGCAGAAAGATGCTTTAACGCTCAAAAACAGGGCCAACAGTTCAGTTTTACAGGCTTGTTGGTTATGCTAGCATTACATAAGACAAAAGACGTAAAAAGATCTATGTTTAAATCATTTAAATGGCATGAATATAAAAATTAGGGGGGTAAATAAATAAAGAAATAAATAAATAAAAGAATAAAAAGTGGTACAAAATCAGAAACTAAATTAAATTAAATTATTAAAAAGAAATAATCATTCATTTAAAAACACCAATTGAAAGTAAGTGAGAACTACAGAAACTGCTTTTTGAAAATGCCCTGGCGTCTGTCTACTCGTCCTTCCATCTTCTAAGCCACTTATCCCTCAGGCTTGCTGGAGCCTATCCGAGCGCTCATCGGGCAGAAACAAACCCAGGCCTTTCTTGCTGTGAGGTGACAGCAACGTATTTGGTACCTTAACCAACGCTAGCAGCAGTACTTTGTCCTAAAAGACACTGGAACAGTGTAACAAGGTCAGAACTGGTGTGATAAGTTCTCTCCTGCATGCTGCCGTTAGTCTGGCTGCAGCGTTCCAGACCAGCTGTGACTTACCACCTTTTTGGCCAACCAGTAAACAGGGAGCCACAGCCCTGAACTCAATTATTTAGCATCATGCAGATTAAAGTGTGGTTGACCATAAGCAGCGTTTCTCAAAGCGAAATACGATAAGACACCAAAGTTTGGCTTGATTTAGCATTGTCCACCACACTGGTGCTGACCCACAGCATTGCGGGGTAAGGTGCCTTTAAAAGACAGCCAAGCGCAGGAACTTCAGCAGGCAGGGTAAATTTACATCGGACATGACGGCGGGAATTCCTGTTAGAGTACGAAGACTCTTTAAAACGATGGCTCTTCAAGGGTTCTTTAGTTAAAGGATAGGTTCTGTTGAGAACCATTAGTTCTACATAGAACCATTTCATGCTTAAATGGTTTCTTGCTTGATTAAATGGTTCTTCAGATTGATGGAGAATGGGCTGTATATGGTTCTAAATAGAACCTTTTTTGAAAATGGGTCTATAAAGCACCCAAAAGGGTTCTTCTATTTTTTCCAATCTTGACACTTCGTTTTGATGTTATGTTGTGATTAATTATTTTGCATTTGGGGTTGAAATGCTGACCTTCGACTGGTTTGGGGGGGGGGGCTTTGTTCATGTTGGTGGGTTTTTCACTTTCGCTTAGCTTAGAGCTAACATAATATTAGAAAGCCCATAGAGAAACTAGCAAAATAAAGGAAGGTGATGCGAGACTCTCGGAAGGCAGGCTGGGCTCTGCTATTCAATTCATACAAGTTTTTATACACTGTGTTCACGGGTTTATTCTGCTGCCTATGTGTTTCCAAATACGTCACCGAAAGGGACTTATGGGAGATGTAGTTCTACACTTATAACTTATTTGCTCTTTCACTGTTACAGGATATCACGCAAGAGTCTGAGCCATGGACACGGTCATTCACTTCATGAATGACTCTGCAGAGTTTTACAAATGGAGCCTTACCATAGCAGGTAAACTTCACCTCTCTGACCTCCTGTCTTCTTCTCCGCCCTACATTATTCATTACACAGTGATGCAATTAAGTACATCTGCTTTTAGCTTATATTTTACATTAACAGTGTTTTTGGGGGGTTTGCACTTTTTTCTGTTTGTTTTGATGCCAAAATCACAAAAACATGGCAAATAATGTCAATGATTTTTCTGTAAGTAAAACCACACAACAACTTTTCATCACTTTTAAATCATGATACAATCGCTGTCCACTCTCAAAAATGAAAATCAGGTCAAGTAATATTTTAGGCATTGATTTTTCTTTTTTTAAAAATATAACAAACTTTTTAAAATCCAAAATTGAATTCAAAATTTTTAATCAAAATCTCATTAAGCTGAAATTCCTTCAAATACTTGCTGGGTTTTTACTCCAGTTTAGTCACTTTAGTCATCATTTCCACCAACAGTCTCAAACGTGGTGTGAAAACTTTAGAGTCCACTCTCTCGTCCACTCTGTCCACTTATAAGAACATGTATGAGGGACAAGTTGATAAAAACACCTTCACTCTTGGAGGAATGTTCAATCAAACACGTGCTTGTGTTGTTTGTGTGTTCAGACAAGCGGGTGGAGCAATGGCCAATGATGTCATCACCGCTACCTACCTTGGGCATCAGCGCCCTGTACCTCCTCTTCCTGTGGGCGGGGCCTCGGTACATGCAGAACCGTGAACCATTCCAGTTGCGCAAAACCCTCATCATCTACAACTTCAGCATGGTGCTCCTCAACTTCTACATCTGCAAAGAGGTAAACTCTGTATACCTCCTCTATCATCTCCGCCGTTCTCTCCTCCCTCGCCTCCTACATCATCTTCTCAGTTCTCTACTCTATTCTGCCACCTTTTCCTCCATCCTTTTCTACATCCTTCCATCCACATCTTCACCATCTCCTTTCACCGTAGTTTCCTTTGTTCTCTTCCTCCATCTCTCCATCCCGAGCACCCATATCTCCATCTTCTCTTTCCTCTGTCCTCTAATTCGTCCCCTTACATTCTTCTCTGTCCATGACACCATCCTCAGTTCCATTCTCTCCACCCTCTCCTCATCCTATCATCCTCAACTACATCCTTTTTCTGTCCTTCCACCTTCTCTGCCTTGCATGTCTCCAGGATCACTTCCATCCACCCCTCAATCCCTCCATCTTCTGCCCATCCTTCATCCATCTCTCAAGCCTCTCCTCCATGCTGTTTTCATTGCAGGATGTTTGGGTGAGCAGAGATTAGGACTCCTAGGCAGTTACAGAATTTTTATTGGAGGATATTAAACCACAATATAAGCATACAACATACAGAATTCTTTGGATTAATGAAGCATGAAATGAAGTTTCTCGCGAAGTGATGAAGCTCAATTAAACACTTTTAGGGTGGGCAGGCATGTTGCATGAAATATCTTTGGGATATACTGAATAACGAAGCTTCACTGATTACCATTCAGATGAGTTTAAGCGACAGAGCCCTGTTTAATTCTCTTGGGACAAATTGGAGCAATAACACAGCTTTGGAATGAGAAGGATCCATAAAGCTCCACTGAATAGCTTCAGGATGAGTTGGAGTGAAGAACCTCTGTTGAATACCTTTGGAATGAGTTGATGAAGCTCCATTGAATACCTTTGGTATGAGTTGGGTTGATGAAACACCACTGAACACAGATGGAATTAGTTGGATCAATGAAGTTCTGTTGAATACCACTGGGATGAGTTGGATTGATGAAGCACCATTGAATACCTTTGGGATGAGTTGGATTGATGACTCTCCATTAAAATCCTCACGAATGAGTTGCAATGCTGAAAATTCATTGAAAACCCTTGGAATGAGTTGGATTGCTGAAGCTCCACTGAACACCTTTGGAATACGCTGGAGTGAAGAAACTATTAAACACCTTACGAATGAGTTGTAATGCTGAACATTCACTAAGGCTACATTTACACAGAAGGTAAAAGTCTGATTTTGATCTGATCTTCTCACCACATCTGATTTTTTTGTTTGGCTTTTCACATTATCTTTTAATGTGATCTGTATGCGACATCAGTCTGAACAGATCAGCTCCCAAACCGACCCGCATGTGCAAAAGAACAGTACTTCACAAGGCGGAGGTAAACAGTCACGATGGACTTCATGAAGCTGAAGAGAGGAAGCTCTGTCATATACCCATGAAACAAACTGAAGTGTTGGAGCTCCATTGAACACATTTGGGCTGAGTTGAAGTGTTGGAGCTCCATTGAACACCTCTGGAATGAGGTGAAATGCTGAAAATCCATTGGACACCTTTGGGACGACATGGAGTAAGCTCCATCGAACATCTTTCGGATGAGTTGGAGAGTTGTTTGTGACCTATTCAGTCAATATCACTGCCAATCTCAGTAATATTAGTCTGGTGGATGAATGTCATCATAGCAATATTGGAATATTTAACTGAGCAATTTCCCTTAATACCCTTGATTTTAGAAGAAATGTTAGACAAAGAAGTGTTGGACATATAGTGGGTCTGTCCTCTCATATTGCACGCAACAGACATACACTAGGGTTCTGAAGACACTCAAAGTGCACTTGGTTCATTTTAACATAAACTTACCTCTCAATCCATTGATCTGTTTTTATTCTAATATTGCTACTGTGCTGATTTCAAATAGGTAGCTAATATGAAACTCCTGCTCTTTCTCTCTCTCTGATTTTCTTTCTAGCTGCTGCTGGGTTCCAGAGCAGCTGGGTACAGCTACCTCTGCCAGCCTGTTAACTATTCCAACGATGTCAATGAAGTCAGGGTGAGAAGGAAAACACACACAATCCTAATGTAAATCCATATTTGATTGACCTTGCTGACACTGAAGCACTTACTGTACTTGGACATCAAACTGCGTACCAGGCCTACATCTCTGCAGAGTGGAAGCATTGGAAGAGGAAAGTGGGGTGGCTGGTAGCTTAGTGGAGAAGTGAGCCATCAATTGGATGGTTGCAGGTTCAAATCCCATGACTGATCAGGTATACCTGGTTGTGCCCTTAGGCAAGGCACTTAACCCCCCACTGCCCCTGCTGTTGACACTGTGCTGCTCCTAGTTTTGACTTAGTTGGGAAGCAATGTAACAAATTTCCATTATAGGACCTAAAAAGTACATAACAAATATGGCCCAGAAAAGAATCCAATTTGACAGGTCTGCTGACCATTAGACCCATGAACTTCCATATTGTTGGACCAAGTAATCCTGCCAGTGGTGACTACCTGTGGCATTGAATCCGATATGTTGGAGCATGAAGAACATTTAGCTGTCCTGTGATATTCCAAGGACTGTAACTGTGAGTGAGAGTAGTGACCCAAGGGAAACAGGCTATAAATTATAGCTTCAATAGTTGTTCAACCTATCACCCAATTTAAGATCACAGCTTTAGTTGCATTGCAAGGAGATACCAGGGCTGCATAAATAGCTAGTTGTCCAATCAGAAGGATTGATGGTGAGGTTGGGGTCAGTTGATTTTGGTCATCGTGTGTACCCAAAGTTGCCTGTTTGGGCTTAATAATGCCACAGTGGTATTAATGTTGCGCTTGTCTTCATTGTTTGGGCTTTGCGTGGAGCAACATCAGGTGAGACGGTGTGAAAACACATTTTCTCCAGCTTTGGGAGAGTGTTGCAGGGTTAAGGATTTAATGACTGCAAATGCTAGCTTGCATGAATGGTAATTAACTAAATAACTTCTGTTAGCTTACTCTGATAGCACAGTCATCTGCTAATTAGCTTTAGCATGGCTCACCATGCATCACACTTCTTTCAGCAAGTGCTTGCTGGTGTTACATGGATACAAAATTCATAAAAGTGGGAGAAAAGTCAATAAGAAAAGGGAATGGAATTCAGGGTAGAAGGGTGAAGCATATCTATGAGGCATGCAGGTGGTCTTCCAAAGTGGTTTTGGAGAGTCAGATTGGTCAGTGATGCTGCAGTGGTATTCCTGTTCTTGGGGTTCTGTATCCTGGCCTCCACCATGACTGACGTAGTTTGGGGATTTCCTCAGTCTGCTGCTTTGGCAGCAACCTCAACTCTTGCTGGCTAACTCCATCTCCCTGGTGACCTGAGGACATGGGCGGAGTCAGATATCTCACCACCTCTCGACTCCACCTTTTTCTCCTCCCCCTCCACTGGCAGAGTTGTACAGGGTTAGAGAGTTAACCGGGACTTTAGATCACCAATCACTCTTACCTAAATTGACTCTACCGAATAGCAATACTCATCATTGCATAGCTCAGAATACCCTGTGCCCGTTGCATAGCGATAACCGGACAACAAAAATCTAATTTACCCAGTTTTATTCCATGTCCCATGTGTAGCCAATCAGTAAAGTCGTGCTTGGAAGCCTATAAGAGCAAGTTAGCATTCCCTCAAACCATGTAAATTTTTAGGTAACCTTAAATGTCTGACCAACAGCTCTTAAGCTCTAAGTGAGCCGTTCTCACAGCCTGTCTGAGTCTGTGAGGCTGTAATTGTTTAATTACCTGTACTTGAAGCTTACAGCACAATGTTGAGCTCCTTCCAAGCTGAGCAGCATTTCACTCCTCTGACCTTTGAACCCTGGTCTGCTGACCTTAATCCACAGAGCCATCAGTGCCTCAAACTCAGATAAACCCTCACAAACACACTACAGGAAAAGAACCGTTGTGATTATTTTAGCATGCTTTATAGTGTGACCTGGTCTAGGTTCAGTACTGTCGGCTTCAGACTTCAGAGTGAACATTCGGCCTGGTTCCACCTTTCACTCATGCAGGAACATCATAAACCTGCATAGTTTGCATAGGGTTGCTTGGGAGATCCAGTAGGCTGATTGGTGCAAGCTGGTATTTACAGAGGAATTCTACTCACTTTCTCCATAATTCATTTGTTGGTATGTAAACAAAGTCATGGATATGAAATTGTAGAGAAACTTTCTGACTTCACGGTGGTGGTGATAGGGGAAAAAATACCACAACCTTCTCAAAACCATTGTAAAACTCTATCTCAGACATCAGGCAACATATTCATAGCCTTTTCATGTTCGAACTTCCTGCGAATGACCTTTTAAATGCTTCAGATGTCTGTTTCCTATTACCACCACTTTGGGCACTGTAGGTTGCATGTTTTGATGCAATTTGATGGGAATAACAAGGCAAAAAAAAAAAAAAGTTTAAACCCATTTATGTTCCATGTTCTTTGGTAGCTGCTGATGCTGGGTTGAATAATCTTTATCGAATGCAGACAAAAGTCCCATTTAACCTAAAGAGAAACTGTACCTCAAACTATTCTGAGCTATCAGAATAGAGAAAATGTACCTTAAGCTATTCTGAGATGACTTATGCTCTGTAATAAGGTGCAAAATCATTTTGGCAGTTATGGCCATAAAGATCTGCTTTATATAGCAACACTAATCATATTCAAATGATGCTTGATTGGTGTTGGGGGCTCAAAGTGTGTGAAGAAAGCATCTTTCACACCATTACACCACCTCCACTAGCCTAAACTGCTGACACAGGGCAGGTGGGGTCCATTGATTGACACTTTTTAAACAAAATTCTGAGATTACCATCTTTACATCACATCAGAAACGAAGATTCATCAAATCAGGTGATGTGAAATACTCAACCCCCCCATCCCCAAGTCTGGCACCAACAATCATGACAACCACTCCATGTCTACATGACCTTGTGCATTGTGCTACTGTCATGATTGAACAGTTGCATAAGAGACCTGCTTGGTCATTTTGACGGTGTGTGGTGCGTTTTTGCAGATAGCATCTGCTCTGTGGTGGTACTACATCTCTAAGGGAGTCGAGTTTCTGGACACTGTGTTCTTCATCATGAGAAAGAAGTTTAACCAGGTCAGCTTCCTGCACGTCTACCACCACTGCACCATGTTCATCCTGTGGTGGATCGGCATCAAGTGGGTCCCTGGCGGCCAGTGTAAGCAAACACACTGATTTCATACACACTCAAACGTCTCTCCCGCACCACTACAACACTTTTACATTTAGACTATATGGCTTCCATTATTTTTCATTCCTTGACATCCATAAGTGGATGATAGATTAATATTCATGTGGGTTCTGACTGTGCCTTCAACATATGGTGGTAGGGAGACTGACAGGGGGAGGGGAGAGAACTCTGAGAGCTTGGGCTGAAGTTCCAGGTAGCTTCTGTTTGGAGCTAGAAGGCTGGACTCCCCCGTAAGTGTGGAACTGACAAAGGACTGAGGGACAGGGAGGAGATGGGGTGGAGGTGGAGACTGCAATAACTTTATCATGGGAAATGGAAGGTAGACACCAGCTTTTATCTTCCAACTGAGGCCTGTTGTGGTCTGGAGCAAAATGTGGATGAGGATACAACAGTAGCTGGAGAGAAGAGTCCTTTATGCCAAAAACAGTTAAGATAATTTATTTAGGCAGCAAAAGAATGAGCACTAGTGGGAACCACTTAGCATGATACCACTTAGCATGATACACTGAGCCCCGGTGCAGTTCATTCATTGTTAATACCTAGCAAAAGTGTGTTAAAGGTTGTGGGGGAGAGGAGAGAGGCTGGAGAGCGAAAGAGGACAGACAAGACAACTACCAGATTGGCAGAAGCTTTAGGGGCCAAAGTTAAGTTGAGGATGGGGGTCGTATTTGGGGCATGTGCTCTAGCTTAATGCCTCCTTAGTGCTTGGGGCAGATTATATACCATAGAGTACCATGAAGGGAATTGATTTTCTGTCCAGTGCTTATGAATGTGCTAATTTACCACCGTGCAGTGTTGTTGCTGCTCTTTAGATTGCTTGAAAGACAAAAAAGGCTCTTTATGTTTAAACATTTGGATGCAAGACCCCATCTTATTTAAGGCTGCATGGGCTAGATAATCCCCCCTCATGTCATTCTGCTCTAATCCTAACTTCAGTGCTTACTCAGCTCATCTAAAATAGTCCAGAAGAAGATGCCCTTTAACCTAGATATGTTTTGGCCCTTGATCTCAATATATTTTGCTTCTCACAGCATTCTTCGGAGCAACTATAAACTCAGGTATCCATGTGCTGATGTATGGCTACTATGGCCTGGCTGCCTTCGGCCCCCACATGCAGAAGTACCTGTGGTGGAAAAAGTACCTGACCATCATTCAAATGGTAAATACACTGCTCGCATGCCACACAGGAAACATGAACAAGACATCTTTGGTCAGATTGTAGGACCTTCTGTTTCTCGAGATTCTCTAGGTCTTCACTTAGCCATGGAAAGGATCGGTTTCCCAGGGAGAGACTAAGCCTACATTAGCAAAATAAGGAGATGACAGAGGAATCAAACATTTGCGTTTGGATTTCCAGTGGGTGGGACCATCTTCATTAGAATAACAGCCACTCTATAGTCCCATTTCAGTGCTGTTTTTCACATCGACTTGGCCTCGTCATTTGCCTTCTGGGAATCCCAGGTGCCAGTTTAAAGGGCATTCCATTACTGTTTAAGCTCAAGTGAAGTTTATTAAACTAGTCCTAGGATTATATGTTGACTTTGGCAGCAAGAAATTGCCAAGAAATTATTACAACCTGATACATTTACTTTTTTTAATCATTGCAAATAAGACCCGTAACCTAACCAGATTTCAGCCAGTTGTCCGAGATTGACGACTGGTGCTAGCTCCATATAGAAAAAGAATGCTTATGTGTACCAGCCTTGATGCTAACATAATATTAGAATCCTATAAGTGTGCCAGCCAACATTAGCCTGATCATAGAGCTGAGACGTTTATGGCCTGAACTGAAGGTCAGTCTCTGATAATCACAGTACCTCACTGAGTTCATGGAGATTTCCTTCTTTCACTGAGAAGTTATTGTTTTATTGACTGTTTCATAAGACATTCTCACAAATCCAGAGCAGGGGTCATCAATCATCCAGTCCTGGATGGTCCAACACAGTTTGGTGATTGTATTAAAAGGTTATACTTGTTCCAACCCACTTGAGTCCACTCTTCTGTTAATGGCCAGATTCAGAAAATCTCAAAACTGTTTTGGACAGTGAGCATCAGCTCAGCCAACAGCACATTCAGCTAAGTACATGTAATAAACCGCAGAAACATTCCTGAAGTTTTCTGTTTTTGACTGTTTGCAGATCCAGTTCCACGTCACCATCGGTCACGCCACTCACTCTCTCTACACAGAGTGCCCCTTCCCTGCCTGGATGCAGTGGGCACTCATCTGCTACGCCGTCACCTTCATCATCCTCTTCGCCAACTTCTACTACCAGACCTACCGCCAGCAGCCGCGACACAAATCGGCCAAGGGTGCGGCCAACGGCATAGCCACAGCAACCAACGGATCTGCCAAGACCCCTGAGCACACGGAGGAGAACGGCAAGAAGCACAAGAAAGGAAAAAAGAGAGATTAAAGAGAGGAGAGGAAAGGAGGGAGGAGGAGAGGAGGAGTGAAGAGAAGTTGCATTCGGAGAGTAAACGTCTTGGGGACCACCGAAATGGGATTAGATGATTTTTGATTGGCTGAAAAAGGTGATGCATTGAATTTACTTGAATTCACATGAATGTATTACACTTACACAAGTATTGCGACAAATAAGGCGATAATTGTGTTGGTGTAATATTTTTTATTTATGTGGAATTATACACATTTTAAACAAGTAAATTCAAAACACTTTTTTCAATGCATACTACTTTCAGTGTGCAAACTCAATAAATAAGGAACACAGGGACTGATGCTAGGTGTCCAAAGGTTGGAAGAAGGGTCATGCTCAGATTTTGCGGGAAGTCGATGCCACTTCTTCAGTTGCTTCCAGCACAACTGAACATTTCTTAGCTTCCTCGTCGACACACTGTTTCTGTCAAATATTCATGTCGTAACAGCTTCTGTCTGGCTCTCTGTCTTTCGTGGTGCACTGTACCACAGCAGTGAGCAGCGTAAACTTGAAGAGGGATAATGAGAGTTTGGGGGAGCAGGGGTGGTGCCGGGTCAGGTGGGGGGGAGGGAGGGAATTATGTATGTTTTTGTTTTTCAGAAAAAGTGAGGTAGGGTTTGAAAGTCAGCAGCAGCTTCTTACAAAAAGAAAACTGCAGAGGAGAGGAGCGCCTGGCTTGCATGCTCTCTTTCAGCAGTGAAAGCGATAGTTTAGTGAAAAATCTAATTTACTCAACATAATCCATCAGCCAAGACATGTTTCATGTCTGAAGTTTGTTTGTTTCATTTTACACTGGACTTATGAGGCTAATGGGGATACCAAGTAATGACAACCACAACTTGAGGCAAAATCAGGGCTATAATTGCCCTGAAGCTCCAGCGCAAATCAAAAGAAGCCTACTTCTGACACCAATGTATCCTCAGTGATCGAATACATTTAAGTAAGGAGGAACAGCTGTTGATTTTTCTAAACTTTTGCTTTAATGAATTTTGAATATGGCAGCATAACAACACCACAAACTGGTTAATAATCTGCCATTCTCGATTTATTTAAGCCACAGACCAAAAGGGTCATTCTGGGTGAGAAACATCCAGAAATGTACCAAAAAGAGCATTTGACTTTGCGGCCTAGTTCCTGTGTATAAGCTGAGCTGATGTATGGTTGTGCAAGCATGCTGTTCTACAGACATGCTGACGTATATGTATGCTACATACTTACCTCATGTACGATGAAGTGTATTGATGTGTAATTACCTGCAGTGAGATAATATGATTACACATAAAAATGCAATTTTAGCTCTAGTTGCTAAAAACAGTGCAGTCCTTAAGAAACTTAACATTGATATGATTTCTGTTGTTTTACTCTCTTCGATTTGAAATTGAACAATGACTGTGAGATCTTTGATTTGAGGTTATTTGCATCTGTGTTGGTTGAATCATATAGGAATCACTACATAAAGGAACATGCAATATTGACCAATGACAATGACCTCTCATATGAGCTGCTTTAACAATATTGACCACTCATATGAACTGTTTTAACAATGTTGACCCCTCATGTGAGGTGCTTTAACAACACTGACCACTCACATGAGCTGCTTTAACAACAATTTTAACAACAACTGCTTTAACAATGCTGACCACTTGTATGAATTGCTTCATTATGACACACTTAATGTGTTTGCTTCATCTCTGATTATTTTATTGCTCCCAAGATGAACTGCTTCAATGACACTGACCACTCGTATGCAAATGTCCCTTCACGAGCCTCGTGACAGCATGAGCACGACAGCGTCTGTTATGTGGAGCGGAGCAGCGAGAAAGTTCCTCCTTTTTCCAGACAGTCACATCAGTCAACCTGCTCAACGAAAACATCATTTGTAAAAGTGCACGATATATTTGTTTATCCTCGACAGTATTCTGACCTCTGACTAGACAAAATTTCAAGGCTTTCAAACAAACTGGGAAATCTGTTTACAGCACAGAATGTTTAACCAGTATTTCGGCATGAATTTCTTAGGTTTTTATACGGTCTTCTGTGTAATTTTCAGTGATTTCCATGGCTTATATAAGTGCAATATGCTGCATGGTGCATGAAAAAGTCGGTGTCGGGTCTATGCTCTAAACACCGCACCGCTTCAGTGCAGCATCTGGGATGTTCTGCCGCTTCGCACGTGCAGCCTGTCTGGAAACGATGAGCAGTGAAATGAAAATGAACAGCAAGACTTGCCATGTCGCTCACGCCCGTCAGATGCAGGCCTAACTCTTCTGGTTTCCTTCTAAGCTCTTGTTTTACAGGCCTGGCAGAACATCACCCAAAAAGATACCCAGATTGCATGCAGCCATCAAACTGCAGATCTTCTGTACTAACCATAGCTCTATATACGGTTATGTTCCTTTACTCTGAGGGCTGTGATTTCTATACGGTTCATCCAATATCCTTCCACTTACCCTCAAATGAAAGCTGACAGTCATTTCAAATCTAATATGCTGAGGTACACAAATTGTGCCACAGCCCAAATTACTACACACAGCACGGACTTGGTCCTGACTGAAAGCATTGCTCTAACGGATGGGCACACTGTGACCCTACAGCACGGTCCAACTACCTTAATTCAAGTCCAATACAGACACACACTGCATGTCTTTTAAAGCATATTCCTGTGCATGTGCTACTGGAACGTCACGTGTGTGCTGTCCCTGTATTCGTCTGTACATGTAAGAGAGCGAATTTGGGTTCAGCCCAGTTATCCGTGTCTGACAGTTGCCTTGACCTATTTGAGTTGCCCACAGTTGCACGAATGACACCGACCTGATTACAGACAACTCAAATAAGCGAAGGCCGTCTCTTTTCCTTAAAGCGTTTGCCAGTCTGGTTTTACAGTGTTCGGAAGACTCTACCTTGCCATGTCAGTTTCATTTGTTGTAACAACAGTAAAAAGCCTCTTTTATAAAGAATGCACCCCCCCACCCTCACCCCCACCCCCACCCACCCCATCACATGTGAAACAGCTGTATGTAGCACGATAGCTTAGCTTAGCTTAGCTTAGCTAGCCAGAAGAGATAGCAAAGCTGTCACAATCAGAACCCTTTTATGACCATTTCCACAGATTATTTTTGCAATCTGTTATTTGTTTCGGTGCGTGTTTGCTGACGGGTTCGTATAGACGTTGTTGACAAAGAGGCGAAGAGTGACAAACGGCTAAATGTGTTAGCTAACCAAGCTTTTTTAAAAAGCATCCTGTCTCTGGTACTGCTGGAAATACTGCCTGCTGATCTGAATAAATGGGATGCCAGTGACATTTAATGTGTGTGTGTCTGTCTATCTGTCTGCCTGTCTGCCTGTCTGTCTGTCTGTCCTTCTTTATTCTGTGGTTTACACACCGAGGGGTGGAGACACAGTCTCCTGTCTTACTCACTGGTCTGGAGGCTTTTCCTTCACTACTGCATCCCTGTAATCTGTTCTGTGTTCTAATTTATCTACAAACTGTGAATATTTGCTGCCACAGAAAGCGCTACTTTGGACATTTTCATGGTAGCTGATTAGCTACTGTGCTAATTTAGCTAATGCTTATTGTAGCCAGTTAGCCACTGTGCAAGGATAATGTCATGGCAGCTAGTTAGCTACTGAGCTAATACGGACATTTTCATGGCAGCTAGTTAGCTACTGAGCTAATTAGGCTAACGCTTATTGAAGCTAGTTAGCTATTGTGCTAACATAGATATTTTTATATGTGCTACTGTGCTAATTAAACTAATGCCTGTTGTGGCTAGTTAGCTACTGTGCTAATTTTGTTATTTTCATGGTAGCTAGTTAGCGAGTTACCATGAAAATGTCCAAATTAGCCCTTTTTATGGCATTTCGTCAAGTGTCATGGGAAACTGGTGAGCAGGCTAACCTAGCAAGCGCTTTCCTAACCCTGCTAGATAGACCAGCATAGGCCAGGATTGCTGGTCGCCAGCAAAACCAGCATATGTTGTGTTTTGATGCTGATATTCTGGTCAACCAGCATGACCATGCAGGGGTGACCAGCTAAACCAGCTTAGGTGCATGCTGGTCTGTGCTGGTAGGTACCTCGCTAGCTAGGCTTTTGGAGATGCCATGCTATTCCTAACTACTTGAGAGCTTCTGAAATTTTCACAGTCTTCCAATTTTAATGTATGTTTATGTTGTGTAAGCGTGACCGAGTGAGGGGTCGCAGTTGGACAGGTGGTCTCACCCCAAACATTTCCTTGCTTGAGGCCGCAGTTGGGCTTATGGCTCATTAGAACCTGAGGGTTAGGTGGATCTGCAGATTCCTCCATTCACTCTGGAACTCATCTCCAAACGTTTCTCCTTCCTGTGGCCCAGAGGAACATCCCGGCTCAGGGATGGTGCTGTGTGTGTGTGTGTGTGTGTGTGTGTGTGTTGGAGGTGAAGGGGTATGTCCAGCCCAGGGCTTTGAGAGCTTGCTCAGGCAGATCTGACCTAAGCAGTCCAGTAAATTGGCTTTCGCTGTAAAAGAGCTTACGCTCACGTCACTCTGACAGTTTAGACAGGAAACCAGGTCACTCTGGAGGAGAAGGAGTGTCCATAATCCGCTGAGACTTGCACACACACCTGGACACCGCACTCAAAAATGCATACGGTCTTTAAAATAAAGGAGCCACAAAAGGTTCTTTAGACACTGACATAAAAGGAGATTGAAACAACGTTTGATTTTGAGCTTTTAACCCTTGAATCGTGCACATTTTATTTTCTTCATAATAATAATTTTTATTATAGAGCACTTTTCATGCCAGCGGGAGCTCAAAGTGTTTTACAGACAAGAAATTATGAGTATTCATTTAGAACCATATAAGAA
>NC_051219.1:4604202-4634202 GCF_015220715.1 Pygocentrus nattereri
ATCGGTAGTTATCATTTCATCATTTGGTAATGCTCAGTTTTAAAGCCGAGCAGTACTTTGAAAAAGCTCAAGGTTTGTTTTGATGTAATGAATAAAATTATTTATTGCCAATACAAATAAGAATCAAGAACAGTGACGATAGCTGCAGGTTGGTCTGTGCGGTTATGAACATTTTATTATAAATGCTAAAGACGGAGCGATCAGTGCTTCTGGGGCCGATACCGACCGCAGATCACCTTTCAGCGCGGCTGGCCAATAGACGATACCGACCGCAGATCACCTTTCAGCGCGGCTGGCCAATAGACGATACCGACCGCAGATCACCTTTCAGCGCGGCTGGCCAATAGACGATACCGACCGCAGATCACCTTTCAGCGCGGCTGGCCAATAGACGATACCGATCGCAGATCACCTTTCAGCGCGGCTGGCCAATAGACGATACCGATCGCAGATCACCTTTCAGCGCGGCTGGCCAATAGACGATACCGATCGCAGATCACCTTTCAGCGCGGCTGGCCAATAGACGATACCGACCGCAGATCACCTTTCAGCGCGGCTGGCCAATAGACGATACCGACCGCAGATCACCTTTCAGCGCGGCTGGCCAATAGACGATACCGACCGCAGATCACCTTTCAGCGCGGCTGGCCAATAGACGATACCGATCGCAGATCACCTTTCAACACGGCTGGCCAATAGACGATACCGGCATTTTGGCTGATGCTCTTACCCAGAGCGACTTACAGTTTGATCAGTTTATACAGGTAGGCGAAGGTGGTGTTAGGAGTCTTGCCCAAGGACTCTTATTGGTATAGTGTAGGGTGTTTACCCAGGTGGGGATTGAACCCAAGTCAACAGCGTAGAAGGCAGAGGCGTTACCCACTACACTAACCAACCACGCAGATCACCTTTCAGCACGGCTGGCCAATAGACGATACCGACCGCAGATCACCTTTCAGCATGGCTGGCCAATAGACGATACCGACCGCTGATCACCTTTCAGCATGGCTGGCCAATAGACGATACCGACCGCTGATCACCTTTCAGCGCGGCTGGCCAATAGACGATACCGACCGCTGATCACCTTTCAGCGCGGCTGGCCAATAGACGATACCGACCGCAGATCACCTTTCAGCGCGGCTGGCCAATAGACGATACCGACCGCAGACAGGGCTGGACTGTTAAAGCCGATTCTCAGAGTCCAATTTTTCGGGGACAAAAACAGATTTTAACGTAGTGGGAACTTCATACCAAGCATTTTTTCATCTAAACACTCTTTTTCCTTTTAAGCCCTGCAACTAAACAATGCACTGGGTGCATCTCATTCAGCAAAATTCTGCAGGTGTTTCCACAGGTCAGTTGGGGAATTTGAGGCTCTGCTTCCGCTTGTTGCCCCTCTCATTAAAAGTAGGGAATGAACTCCGGTAAATGCAGTCGTGGGCTGGAGGTTAGGGAACCAGCCCTGTGACCAGAAGGTCGAAGGTTCGATCCCCTCGGCTGACAGTCCATGCCTGAAGTGCCCTTGAGCAAGGCACCTAACCCCCAATTGCTCCCTGGATGCTGTGGATAGGGCTGCCCACCGCTTCTGCCATGTGTGCTCCCTGCCCCCTAGTGTGTGTGTTCACTAGTGTGTATGTGGTGTTTCACTTCATGGATGGGTTAAATGCGGAGGTGAAATTTCCCCATTGTGGGACTAATAAGGGTCTCTTAATGTTAATCTGAATTGTAACCTTAGCTAAAGGTATCATAACATTAGATTGTAGACTCTTTAGGGTGGTAACCGACTGAGTGGGAAATGTTTAAACCAGTCCAATGCCTCGTGAAGGTGGAGCTCAAAGGAAGGAGCGATGGTCTGCTCATCAACACGGTCTGATGAACAACAAGCGTGTTGTAAGCCTGTGAATGTAATGTAAGAAATCGGTACTGAAAAGTTTAAAAACCTCCAGCTGAGTGTGCAGAGAACATAAACATTACGTAGAACCAGGTCTGTTAAAGAAGAGTAGCAATGTGCTAGCCAGCCTTTTTTAGCTTGTGCTGTCATTGGGCCTCATTCACCAATGTCTTCCTAAGTTTGTACTTAACTGTGCTCTTAACTGGTGAATGAGGCCAAGTGTTCCCCGGATATTGGCAGAACAGGCTGTCCTGAGATGTGAATTCTCATTGCATCATGTCTGGTTCCATCAGACTGGACCCAGTCTGGAGAGCAAAATGAGCATTGTGTTGCGTTGCATTGTGTTGCGTTGCATTGTGTTGCGTTGCATTGCGCAAAAATTATAGTGAACCACAGTGGCAACTATTCAACTGTTGGATTGAGGAACCGAATGGCATTTAATGCGATCAGATCTCCCTCAGACCCACATTACGGATTTTGAAAGAAAGTATTTGGCTGATTATTGCCCATCATGTTATGTCATGCAGGCTTAGCGGAGGGCGGAAAGGCGGAGGCGCTGCAGGAGGAGCTGAAGGCGGCACGTTTGCAGATCAACGACCTCAGCGGGAAAGTAATGCAGCTGCAGTACGAGAACCGCGTGCTGCTGTCCAACATGCAGCGCTATGAACCTACCACAACTCACCTGGACAGCGAGGCCGAAAGCGAAGGTGCAGGAGCAGCAGGAGGAGGAGGAGAAAGAGCAGGACGTAGGGGGAGCGATGACGACTCCTCTTCGCGCCTCCCTCCTCACCGTAAGCGCGAGGGCCCCGTAGGAGGCGAGAGCGATTCAGAGGAGGTTCGGAGCCCTCGCGGCCCACCACTGTATTCCTCTGACCCCGGCCGCTTCCTCCCTCGCTCCTTACGTGAGCGGCAGCAGATGATGGACGTGCAGGCAGAGGCGGAGCGGCTGGGACGCACCATCGACCGCCTCATCACGGACACCGGCTCCATCATGGCAGAGGCGCGCATGTTTGTGGCCAACGGAGACCCGTTCAGGCGCGGGGATGAGGGCGACGACGCTGGAAGGGTCCGGGAGCACGAGCTGCTCTTCCGCATTAACGCTCAGATGAAGTCCTTCAGGAAGGAGCTGCAGGGCTTTATAGACCGGCTGGAGCTGCCCAGGCCAGAGGAGAGACGCTCCGAGGAGCCGCTGTCTGTGAGTCCAGCCTGAGTGTGAGAGTGTGTGCAGCTGTGTATCCGTTGAGGCTCGACCGATATATCATTGGGACGATAAAACTGGCCGATCTTGAGGTTTCTTCACGTTTTGTTGATTTCCAGAGTGCGTTTAGATGTTAACACGTCCTCTACAGGGAAGAGACTTGGAAAAGGCATCTTGTGCAAATTTTAGTGCAGATGTTTAACACATAGGAGAAAATAAGACATAAAAAAACAGTGTCACTGGACTTTAGTTTTTTTTTATGTTTTATTTTTTTCCCTGTATGTTGAATTCAGCAAATAAACACTAAGGCTATGTTCACATTACCAGGTTGAAGTGGCACAAATAATTTTTTTTTGCCCTAATGCAACTCAGATCTGATGTTTTCAGGGCTGTGTGGACACAAATCTAATCTCTTCAAATCCGACCTGAGCCTCTTTCTTATGTGGTCGTAGATCGGATACGTACCCGATTCATGGGCATGCGACCTTAATATGAAGCTCAAATTACTCTGGCAGCAGTGCTGAACAGATGTTAAAGCCTGTAAATTTTGGAAAAGCAGCATTTTCTCCTTCGTCTGGCTCTAATAATGAAGCTGAGAGCTGGTCAGAGTTAATGATCTTCTCAGCGAAGCTCGTTCTGCTCGTTAGTTTGTGCTGATGATGCAGTGATTCAGTCGCGTGACGTTACTGAGTCGGAGGAGCTCATGTGGGTCAGTTCAGGACGCCAGTTCATCACATTAATGACAGATTTGAATCACCTAAACGAGGGTGAACCGTTCAGTCAGAGAGATCGGATTTTTGCCACAAGGCTTGTAATGTGAACGTAGCACAATCGTGTATTAAAATGTGCAGAACTGTGTTCACTGTAGAGGATGTGTTACTGATTCACACCTAAAAAATCTACCAGGTGCGCCCGAACCTTTGTACACAGCCGCCCCGACAGGTGTGCGCTGAAAGGAAACTTCCTGGCCAAAAACTGAAATTCAAGATGAAAACTGAAAGGTTCTGTTTTTTTATTTTATACTTCTATATTCCATTATATTTATAATATTTATTATAAAAATATATCTGTTATTTTCAGGGCTGGGCGATAAAACGATGACGATATTTATACCCTTTCCTCGATAGAGTGATAAGACACGTTCAATAAGTTTTGGATATAATACACCATCACACTTCCACGTTCTAGCGACAGCCGCTGTTTCTACTGCCAGGAAAGCGACACTACTCTGCTGTCGCCAGGAGAGGGCGCACTTCTGAGTTTTTCGGCAATTAGAGAGGTGGGGCCCACGAGTAAGATGAGACACGGAGCTCTACGTTCCCGATCTGTTCTCCTGTGACGGAGTGCGAGTGACGAGATCAGCGGTGTTAATACACTGGCTTAGAGTGAACTCACCTCTTTCCTAGCATCCTAACAAGCTTTAGCAGCGCTGAATCACAACCCTCACAGCTACTGCGCTGTTAGAGCGCTCAGGCAGATCCCCAGATTCCCAACCAGTGAAAGGCAGTGAGTTCATGTGAGTTACAGCCCTGATTTAAACGGAAGTAAACTGAGGAAGCTGTGAGGCTTTAGAAAGCGGGGGAGCGCCGTCTTTCCAGCCTAGCTGTTTTTAGCAGCTGGCTAACTTGAAGCAGCTCCGTCACTCGCATGACACGGAGAGCTGATGATATAGTAGATCAGACACGACACGGAGAGCTGATGATATAGTAGATCAGACACGACACGGAGAGCTGATGATATAGTAGATCAAACACGACATGGAGAGCTGATGATATAGTAGATCAGACACGACACGGAGAGCTGATGATATAGTAGATCAGACACGACACGGAGAGCTGATGATATAGTAGATCAGACATGACACGGAGAGCTGATGATATAGTAGATCAGACACGACACGGAGAGCTGATGATATAGTAGATCAGACACGACACGGAGAGCTGATGATATAGTAGATCAAACACGACACGCGAGCACTGGTTTCAGTTTAAACACAGCTAAAAGGAGGACTCCGTTTGTCTGGTGTTGATATGTTACGGTCCACCCCTCAAACTTCTGCAACAGAATAGACAGCCGAGCCTCGTCACCAGGCAGCCAAAAATAATGTGTTCTTTCTTAAATTATGACTATTAGCTACGAAAACTGTGGCCGTGCTGTTCCAGCTGAGAAAAGCAGTTCACCAGACTCTTCCATGACAGACCTGTGAGATGTTCTACTGTTTGGTGAGTGTTGTTGGTGTTCTGACCATAAAGGATCGTTTACAACAGCGATGAATCATCCAGGAGCCTTCAAACTCGAAAGAAACAATTAGACATTTATTGCGATATGTATCGATATCCAACGTTATGGATCATAGCTCATAACTTTTTTTGCCATATCGCCCGGCTCTAGTTATATTTAATATTTATATTATTTATTCTCGTGGAAACAGTGAAAGTGGCTGGTATTTTCACTGTTGTTCCGCTGCAGCTCAAGCTGTTTGAACCCGTCTGTGCCGACAGACGCAGGAGAGCGCAGTAAACGCAGTTTGTTATCCCCGTTTTCTCGTTTTCATCATCAGTCAGACGATGGCGACAGTGAAGCGTTGGATTTTTGACACTTGGTTATAGTCGATGTATTAAATCTGAAAATGTTTGGCCGTTTTTCTCTTTTGGGCATAAAACGGTGCCTTTTTACCGTCTTTTTTCTTTTCCAGTACTAATACTGAAACCTCGAGTATCGGCCAGTAACGATACCGATGTGACTGATCAGGCCGCTGTATTGACGTTACTCTAAAACTACGCCAGTGTTGTGACTGATGGTATCAGATGGAACAGAATTTGTGTTGGTGAGAGATTTTGCGAGACGTTTGTGCTTCATTTCGTTTTCTTTATTTCTTTATTTGCTTTTTCTCAGTGCCGTGTATGTTTGACTGTTTCAGAGTTCAGTGTTGTTAGAATTCCTGTTGTGTAGGTTTTTAAGAGGTGAGATTATGAGGTTTTTAGTTTTTTAGGTTGTTCTAAGTTTGTGTTATTTAAAACGTTGACTCTGAGTTTGAGAAACTTGACCGGTGTCGGTCGTGTTTGGGCGCAGGCAGTCACAGCACTGTTTAACTAAACCTATGGGGGTTTAATTTGTATACAATCACACTGGCTGGATTTCAAGGCTCTTTAACGTCCGTCTGAATATCAGTGGACGGGTCTTCATATCGGTCGAGTCCTCTCGTGTCATCACTGTCAGAACTAAATCTCGTTTCTCCACTCCACTCGTTTTTCATTTGTGGACCGCGTGCCTCTCGCCAGCTGTCCATCCCACTGGAATAAGTGGGGGAATCATTTAGATTTATGACCGTTTTAAAATTTGGCCATAACATTTTTGGAGATACGATTTTTTTGTTAAAACAGCGATGATATAAAAATGGATCAGCCGTAACACCATGACCACCTCCTCGTTTCTACGCTCACTGTCCACTTTATCAGCTCCACTTACTGTATAGCTGCACTCTGTAGTTCTACAGTTACAGACTGTAGTCCATCTGTTTCTCTGATACTCTGTTATCCTGTTCTTCAGTGGTCAGGACCCCCATGGACCCTCACAGAGCAGGTACTGTATGGGTGGTGGATCATTCTCAGCACTGCAGTGACACTGACGTGGTGGTGGGGTGTTAGTGTGTGTGGTGCTGGTACGAGTGGATCAGACACAGCAGTGCTGCAGGAGGTTTTAAACACTGTGTCCACTCACTGTCCACTCTATTAGACACTCCTACCTGGTCGATCCACCTTGTAGATGTAAAGTCAGAGACGACAGCTCATCTGCTGCTGCACAGTTTGTGTTGGTCGTCCTCTAGTCCTTCATCAGTGGTCACAGGACACTGTTTGCTGGATGTTTTTGGTTGGTGGACTATTCTCAGTCCAGCAGCAACACTGAGGTGTTTAAGAACTCCTGCAGCACTGCTGTGTCTGATCCACTCAGACCAGCACAACACACACTAACACACCACCACAACGTCAGTGTTACTGCAGTGCTGAGAATGATCCACCACCCAAATAGTACCTGCTCTGTGAGGGTCCATGTGGTCCTGACCACTGAAGAACAGATGGACTACAGTCTGTAACTGAGCTACAGAGTGCAGGTGATGATGTTACGGCTGACCGGTGTGTCTAAGTGTGTATCTGCGTGTTTCTGTGTGAGTGTGTAGTTTAATGTCAGTGGGTTTTATTGAGGTCAGCGCGTCACGTCATGACCTGTAAAGCTGCTAAGACTATGAGGAACAAGCTGCATGGTTCACGTCCTTCTCTGGGAAAAATGCAAGGAAATCTTTCGTTTAATGTCTGTGTGACTTCAGCTTAAAGGAGCACTTCACACAAGGTGCTAGCGTGCTAAAATACTAGCTAACTGTTAGCGAAGGTTAGCTAGCACGCTTAAGCGTGAAAATGCTAGCTGAGTATTAGAGAAAGTTAGCTAGCGCGTTATTGCGCTTAAGCGTGAAAATGCTAGCTGAGTATTGGAGAAAGTTAGCTAGCGTGTTATCCCGCTTAAGCGTGAAAATGCTAGCTGAGTATTGGAGAAAGTTAGCTAGCGTGTTATCCCGCTTAAGCGTGAAAATGCTAGCTGAGTATTAGAGAAAGTTAGCTAGCGCGTTATCACGCTTAAGCGTGAAAATGCTAGCTGAGTATTAGAGAAAGTTAGCTAGCGTGTTATCCCGCTTAAGCGTGAAAATGCTAGCTGAGTATTAGAGAAAGTTAGCTAGCACGTTATCGCACTTAAGCGTGAAAATGCTAGTTAAGTATTAAGTACATTGGCAGGGCTCCGTTAGCACTAGGCTAATCATGCTAACTGGCTCCTGCTAGCGTTGACGTTCCGTGTGAAGTATTCCTTTCGGGAATTCGACGTCACTGACGGCTTCTCTCTTTCCCCCGACCCTGTCTTTCCATGCACCCTTCTGTTCTTTGATGCACGTCTTTTAATCCTGTCGTTTACTCGCCCAGATGTTCCAGCCCATCATTTTACTCATCCTCATTTTAGTGCTCTTCTCCTCGCTCTCTTACGCCACCATGTTTAAGCTCGTTTTCCTTTTCACCCTCTTTTTTGTCCTGTGATCTCCGCCCATCCTGTCGTTAGCACAGCTCCCGCCCCTTTGTTTTCGTTTCTTTGTTGATGTCGTGTGCGTTGCCATGGTTGCAGAATTACAGGAGGCTCACAGCCTGCAGTGTCTCTCTCAAGCACACAGGACTACACTACCCAGAATGCATTCTTAACTCATAAGAACTACATTCCCCAGAGCTCTGGCTTGTGGCTCCTGCTACCCAGACCCTGTGCTTTTTTTTGCCGTTGAGGACTTCAGCTACTCAACGGAACGTCCAGGGAGAACATTTCCAATGCCTGTGCATGTTTACTGTCCCTAAAAAACAAACAAAAAAGGATTTCGCCACATGCACTGCAGCGCCACTGGAGACTACATTACCCAGAGTGCACGTCTGTCATCGGGGACTCCAACTTCTACCAGTCTTTTGCTTTAAATCTGCTGTAAAGGACAACAGTTACTCAACGCAAGCGCCAACGCAGACTGCTCAGCACTACATTTCCCAGAATTCCTGCCCGAAGACGGCGTTAATGCCTCTGAGCGGCCTTCGTTTCTCCAGAGGTGAGTGAAAGTATCAAGTTTAAATGTTCAAAAATGTTGGGACAAAATTTGGAGTTAAAAACGTACAGAAGCCCAGGTGAGATCCAGGCGTCAGAACTGGCCGCTGCGTTGTTTTCAGCTGTCTGGCGGACTGAAGTCCGAGCGTGTCGACTAAGCAGGCAGCGTTTGATCGGCTGAGTCTCGTTCGGAGTCCTAATTTTGCTTCTTTAGTTTGGCGATGAAGCTGGAGCTGCCTGGCTAACTCTGCTTACTGTAGTCACCCGAATCCGTTCTATAAGACCCTCGACCGTCTCTCAGGCCAGTCAGATGGTAGTCGTGTAGATGACGAGAGATGTTGATGGACGGAAACAGTGAAGGACGGGATTTTGCACAGTAATAGTTTTAGGCCGGAATGGCTCTGTTACAGCTCTGCTCGTTTTGAGCCATGCGGTTTGCAGGATGATGATTGTTGGGGTGTACAGTTGCGTGCAAAAGTTTAGGCACCCCTGGTAACGCATTGTGGTGCTGGAGTATGTAGGAGAACTCACTTCCGCACGTTTTAAAGCACAGTTACTGTTTGTTTACTGAATTGAACGTATTGGGGGGGCTTTTGTCCAGGTAACTCGGCAAATAAGACAAATTGTGAATTGATGAGGTGTCATTTGATGGGGTGCTCAAACTTTTGTGTACATCTGGCCTCTTGACTCCAGTGCAAAGCTAAAGAAGCAAACTGGGCTAAGAGGGAAACTCCCTAAACTTGATTTTAGCTGAACCGCTGCATTAAAAGTGACCTGTAAACAAGCAAACGGTCATTCGGTGGCTTTGATATCTGAGCCAGGTGTTTAACTCTTGTCTGCAGTGCCTGGCTTTACGCCAGGTCCCCTTCCCTCCACAACCAGCTGGTGCTGCTCCAAGCTTTGGCTCCAGCCAGTCAGAGCGACAGGCCTGATTAATTACCGTCTGGGCCGTCGCGGTTTTGCCAGCTCAGTTCAGTCAGGTGTAACGTGGTCCTGCGCCGGCCCTTTGTGAATAAGGTCTCCTCGTAAGGACCACTCGGAAGGGGAGAGAACGCCTTTGTAGCATCTGTAGGGGACAGAAATGCTCCTCGTGGGACAGCAGAGGGTGTGGCTTCTTGTTTACTGCAACAGTAATGACCTGTGGGCTGTTTGGCAGTATTCCTGTGTGTCCACTCCATCATGCCATTAGCAACTCTTCGCATTCAGTAGTGAAATGCGAGACGTCTGTGCTGAGCGGGTTGTATTTTTACGTCCGCGGTTGCTTGGCAGCTAAAAATGAAAATAGCTGCTTCAAACAAGCGGGATGGGAGATAATGCGGAGGCACAGAGCCGGCCTACGACAGGCAGCGAGCCAATCCATCTCCCTTGACTCGGTTTAGTTCGCTGAACAGCGTGGGGTAGACCCAGGCAGCGCCACCACTCCCAAGCAAATAAGCACCTGTCGTGACGTTCCAGTGAGCCAGTTGCATCACTGCTACGTGGTCTGGTTTTCTGCTTCGGTTAAAGCCGCGTTCTGAAGGTTTTCCTACAAACGTTTTTTCCAGTTTTCACTCGAGTGCTTGTAAATTGCTAATATCCGAAATAAGATATGATGCACAAATGACTCCCAAAGGCTTCTATGAGGCCTAGAATGAAACACCAGTGTACAAACATCCTCCAACAGTGTTTGTTTTGTGTGGGAGTGATGTGTCGTGATTTGGTGCAGTCCGTCTTTGTATTAGTGCTATTTTCATATGAATGTTATTAAAGGTGTTTTAAAGTTGGCACCAGCTGTTAACAGTTGATAAAGGACAGATTCTGTGTAAACTTCAGGACTGCTGTGTAAGTCTGGGACTGTTTCAGTGCTCCGTGTCTGCTTGAACGCTGTAGTCAGTGATGTTCTTCTGTTCAGATTCTTCAGTTTTGCAAAATTTTATGCATTGTTTTATGCCAAATATATTTAATGGGCTTGTTGAAATACATTATGACCTTACGATATGATATCAAAGAGTTTTTTAAGCTCATTTGACCATTTTGAACCGAAATTCGGATGCAGTTCTATGCGCTGTAGACCCCTGTGGGAGGTCATTTTTGCAAGGCAGCTCACTTTAGAACCAGGAGTTTAACTGGAAACTGTTTCTACAGACATATTTCGTAGTGTTTCTCTGATCCATCCCATGTGCTGTTTTTCTCCGTCTGTCAAAACGTCCGGTGGCTATTTGGGTCGCCGGTCGATATCGCTGCAGAGGGGGTGACGCACGCCGGCTATTGTGCAACCAGCAAGTGTCACAATAAATTTCAAGTAAATCAAGCGTGAACTGCCTGGATCAAATCCGCTGACAGCACGCTAATTCTGGCCGCAGGCATCTCAAAAAAGAAAAGTGGACTACTGTGATGGCTGCCACATTTAGCGCAGGTTGTTGGCATCGTGGCCGGAGGGCGAATCAGCACCTGGCCTTGAAGTCACAAGACCTAAATCTGCCAAGTCCCAAAAGCAGAGCAGCAACAGGGCGGCCTGACAGCGGCGGCGCTAAAATAAACCTCCGAAACAGCCTTGTAAACACTTTCCCTGTGTCTTTTGTAATTATAACCCAGGGATGCTGGTGACGACAGTGACTCACATGGAGACGGCAAATGGAGGAATAAATCTGACATTATGACACTGGATACCAGGCCGGGTGACGCCGCGGTGGAAATAGCAGGAGGCACTATAAAGTCTTGCTGTGAGGGGTTGTTTACCTTGAAGAGAGGCACTTGCCCTGGGGGTGAGGGGCCGGACGCGGGACAGCTTTAAAATCCAATCCGCGGGACTTTTACGTCACAGCAGAGGGGAGCTGGAGGGGGACTTTAGACCAGCAGATAGAGTGCAAGCAGCTGTTGACTGAGGTGGACATGAGAGGAACAGTGTCAGTTGAACTGCGCAGAGAATTTCTTAAATAACGGACTAAATTCTTGACCCTGCCTGTGTTTTTTTTTTTTTTTTTTTTTTTCCCGTTCATAGAGGCAACCAGAGAGACCGGCTTCACTCAACCTGGTAAGGAAACTGATGTAACATAGACAACAGAATATTAGGTGTTATCTTTAGCCCCAAGGAACGGCTCTCCACTTAACGTGTGTGCAGTTTTATGGTAGTTACTGAATTACCTTTATATTTGTGAGCGAATAGCAAATCTTTGTAGTTTAATGGGTTTCCGGCAGGCTAGAGGAACACGTCCAGAAAAAAATGGTAAATATGAAGATAGGTTTGCTTTCATAAGCATGAATACGAAAAAAAAAAGTGTGTCATTATGATGGGAGGCATTGTACTGCCTGCTCAGCTCAGATAGCATGAGACATGAGTGAGGATATACCGAGATCACAAATTACAGATTATCAACACTTGAGGCTTGTAAACCTTTTTACGAGCTGTTCCTTTCATACTTGCCGTATATTACACGGCACTGAGGCAGCCCACCTCTTGCTCGGTTTGTGCTGTTTTACGATGCATAGCCTGGTTACAGGGGTATAAATATTTGATTCTTACATCACACGGTGGTACCTTCAGGCACTTTCGAGACACTCCGAGATACCCGGGGTGTCTAGTTTCTTGATGGCGGAAAAAATCCATCAGGGATGGCTCATGCGCTCCCATAAATCAATGCCGCGTTATCGGAATAACACTCTGACACAGCTTTGGAACGGATTGGACTATTCTGAGCCCATCCAAGTTGGTCAGAGGTTCCGAACTTGTAAGGATCCTTGACCTTGTCACATCCAGGTGAATGAAATGGCAAGAAAATCACTGTTATGTGCTGCCTGTTTTTGGGTGGGCAAATGACTGTATCACAGTAACTTGAGTAAGTCTGATGAAGACCGCTAGCAAGAGGCACCTGCTGACGACTTTGACGCTTGAGCTCTGCATTGAAGGATGGGAAATGGCCCCAGAATGGGTCAGGTGTGCATGGCAGGGATGCCTTCCCATGTTACATCATGGAAATGTTGGCATGCCGGCCAGGGGAAAGAGTCCTTGAGGAGACACATGGGAAAACAGTTCTGTTTGACATTAGGCCTAGGGTATAGTGGATGGACTCCACTAGGAGATACATTTCTGGCTGGCATTTGCTCGTTTTTGTTTGGTCTATTCATCAGGAAATCTTCAACGTTCATTTTCAGAAAGCAAATCTAACCAGTTGTAAAGTCACTGTTTTGGAGATACAAGGTTTTCTTACAACAGCAACAAAGTGGTGGTGTTCATGGAATTATTATGAAATATTTTGAATGCTGACATGGTCCACCTGCCAAGTCTCTGTTGATTGATCTCTTCATCCGTTTTGTTTTCTCTTAGAACTTTTCTGTGCCACCATACCATTTTTGAGATACTGCTGATATTTAGTGACTTCTCTTGGAAGGCCAGGGGAAAAGCCAAGGATACGGAAAGACACACACAGTGATGGCAGCCCTTGAGCTTCACTGTGGACTGGACCATGGCGGGCGTGTGTGGGGGGGCGAGCGAGTGGACCTGGACTCCTTTGACTCTGAGATGCAGGAGTGGGAGGAGCAGCTACAAGACATGCAGAGAAAGATAGAGGAGGTGAGATACAGCGACAGTAATTACTAACAAAAACACATTAACAACACTAATAAACACCAATAAACAATACCACTGACCAATATCACCAAGCAGTACAACAAATACCAGTCAATGTCAGTCAACCTCAACTAACAGTATCATGAAGACCACCAGCAACACTAATTAGCCACCTCACCAACACCAATCAACACTACTAAATACTAAGAAAATACAATCAACACGAGTGGTCAGTGATAAACATAAACATCTATAACCGAAAACAAACACTGTCCAGCAACTACAAAACCAGCAGACACCAACACAAACACTGCAACCACAACACCACCACAAATGCCAGCAACACCAACCCCACTGCCAACACTAGCAAACACCAACCCTACTGCCAACACCGGCAAACACCAACCCTACTGCCAACACCGGCAAACACCAGCCCTAATTCCAACACCAGCAAACACCAAGCCTACTGCCAATACCATTTACATCATTTGGCTGACGCTCTTATCCAGAGCGACTTACAGTTTGATCATTTTACACAAGTAGGTGAAGGTAGTGTTAGGAGTCTTGGCCAAGGACTCTTATTGGTGTAATGTAGGGTGTTTTACCCAGGTGGGGATTGAACCCCAGTCTACAGCGTAGAAGGCAGAGGTGTTACCCACTACACTAATCAACCACACTATACCAGCAAACACCAACCCTACTGCCAACACCAGCAAACACCAACCCTACTGCCAACGCCAGCAAACACCAACCCTACTGCCAACGCCAGCAAACACTAACCCTACTGCCAACGCCAGCAAACACCAACCCTACTGCCAACGCCAGCAAACACCAAACCTACTGCCAACACCAGCAAACACTAACCCTACTGCCAACACCAGCCAACAGTTACATAAACAGCATTAACCAACAATAGCGAACTCTACAGTACCGGTGCAGTGACCTCTATCACCAAACAACAGAATAAACACCAACACGGTCAACAAAAATAATCACTTCCTTTCTTACACACCAACACAAACACAGATACAATCAGCAGCCTCAAAGAATAAAACCTCAACAAACAGCAAGTAAACGACCTGCGGAAGGACGAGAGGTGATGATCTGAACATGCTCAGTAGCGTGTTCAGTCCATCAGCCTCACTGTTGTTGTCCATCAGCCTCACTGAATCCCTGCTGAGGCTGGCTGCCATCCCTGGGGTTGGCAGAGTGGATGTGTGTATGTTTATGTGTGTAAGAATAGCCTCCCCCAAATCCAGACACCGCACACACACACACACACACACACACACACACACAAACACACACAGCCATGACAGATGTTAACAAGCTTATTAAACTCATGTTGGGCGGGTTGACAGGCTGAGCACAACACACACACAGTGAAAGCGGATACTAATGAGCTTAATAATGTCGGGATGGGCACGTCCGCTCGCGCACATGCTGAAAGAAAATACTAACAAACTTAATGATGTTGGAAAGGACAAGCGTTCGCATTCTGACACACAGTCCAGCGCTTCTGGAGAAACATCGTGATTGCATAACGTCCACACTGATTGTTGTGGCTGTGCTGTGGAAGCTGGATTTGTTTTGTTTGTTGCCACAGCCCCAGTCTCGTGGAGCCAGACGTGCTCTTGTAACAAGGATACACGTCTGGGGTCAGCCTGTTCGCGTTTTGTAAATATTTGCCAGTCCTGCCAGTTCTTTCAACATCGCTTTAACACAGCATCTGCTTTGGCTGTATTGTCTATTCCTGTGAATGGCAGAGGCCACAAACAGCCACTGCTCAATAAGAGTTTTCGGGGGGACTTTTAAGTCACGCTAACTTATGTTAGCTGGACTCTGAAGAACGGTCAATAGCACAAAGATAGCTAGCCAAAATAGCTAAATCAGCTAGCTAGCAAGAAACTATCATTAGCTAATGTAGCATGTTTCCCCAAATGTTCTCAGTACAAGATCACATCTGGCCTTGCGAGACGAAGCCATGACATCTCTGCTTCATTAGTTTTGCACTGAAGCTACTGAGCAAATGCAAGTAATGGAAGAATGTACCCCACCAATGATCGCTGTTCAAACCGTTACCTCCCTCAAATCATTAAGGAGCACTTTGGCCAAAAACGACAATACATTGGTGCCACTAAAGCCTCCAAAGTTAGAATTGTCAGGTTTATATCTCCTTCTGATGACGTATTGTGAAGTTGGGAGAACCGTATGAAAAAAAAAAAACTACAAGCATTCTGGCCAGTGCAGAAGGAAGCCAGATAGCTAACGTTACTGCGAGGAAGCCAAACATCACGTCTTTGCCTCTATATATCAATTTATTCATTGCTCTCATGACGTATTGTGTGCAGTGCATGCTGGGTATTGTAGTGAGAGGTCATTAATAGACAAAAACAAAGACATTAAATTATCGTTTCAGAGTGAAAGGCTTTTAAGTAATCAGTTGCTTATGTGATTTCTGGCCCTCTATGATGTACTGATGCCTATTAACATGGACCAAGTGCAATTTTAAAAGCTTGAGTAGCAGTTCTGATTGATGGGGTATTGGCTTCTATTACTTGTTGGCTTCATTAGCCTTGCAACTCTGGTTCAAAACTACAGAAGGAAACTTGAGGCACCAAACGTGGCTGTTATGGCTGATCAACTAAATTAAAGGGGGGGGGGACTGAAAATATGATTTTCCCCAACTACTTTTTTGAACAGAAATAATTCGAAGACTTGCTGTGTCATCGTAGGGTGATCTCCGGGCTGTGACTCGTTTGAAAAACATGTCATGGTATCTTGAGCTATGTACCATCTGCACATGTGAGAATGCCTGACTGATTTGCCATTCTTCATGTCCATGTTGCAGTTATATAAAGAAGTGAAAGCACGCAGAGGAGCTGCTGAGAACAGCCCAAACTCCAGCACAGACACCCCGAACCTGGACATCACCTTGCTTCCTGTTAACACCACAAACCACTGCCATGGCAACAGTTACAGAGGTCCGCCTAGATGCCACAGCAACATGAGTGATGTCCATCCAGTTGGTCAGTGCGCTGGGACAAGAAACGATCTCTCGGTGGAGCACGCCAACGGCTATAATCACCCAAGTGATTACTCATACTCTAACGCTTCAGTTAATCATCACAGCAATGGGTTCTACTGCCCTGAAGGATATCGGGTTAATGGAGGCCAAGACGTCACTTTAGACATTCTGAATGGATACCTTGGGCAAGGACCTGATTACAGACAGAGCCATGGTCATCCTGGACCTCAAAACTTGGTAAGGGAGTTTCTGTGTTTTTCTGAATGTCTATTTATTTTCAACTGGCTCAGCTGCAAAGTCTATCTGGTGATTCATTCTCAGTAATTGTCTCTTGCTCTGCTTCAGAGCTCCAGGGGGAACCAGGGTGTTTACTGTTATCAGGACGGTAGTAAACAGTGGCCTGTGACTGGCAGGTACGTTCTGTCTCTCTTCCACCCTGCGGGACCTTCCCAAACACAGTGCTAATACAAGGACCTATTAGCATTTAAATGGGCTTTACTTATCTCCTCCGGTTAAAGTCGAAACCTCTTCACATATTAGCATATGCAAATACCTGAATAGTTGAATGGTCACATTCTAATGTTTGAATATAGGATCACTTTCGTATCACGTTCTGAACTATAGTACTTTCCTTGTGTTGATAATGGGCCTTTTGTCTTTTTCGCTTGCTTGATTGGGTTCATCTCTACCATAGAATTGGCGAGTATGAGGAAGTGGAGAACACGAAGAACGAAGGTCTGGATGACGTCCAAGGCCGTCACGTCAGCTGGAAAGATCCCATCTGCTCCAGAGAGCCGTCCCCAGAGAAATCGGCCAGCAGACCTCCGGTCAAACAAAGAGACAGCCCTCCAACTCCTGTCCTCCCTCGCTCCACCCACTTTACTGAGTCGCCACAACAACAGGACCGGAAGTGTCCCTTGGTGGACAGGAAATGTGGTGGCAGCCCGTCAGTGTTGCGCAAGTTCGGCGCCATGTTGCAGGAAAACGAGGGGAAGACCCTGATCCAGGATGGGACGGTCACCACTGTGATCCCAGTCGAGCCCCCGAAAGCCCAAAATACGCCCGTCTGCCAGCGCAAGTTTGGCGTCAACAGGTCGTCCGCACATGCGCCTGTCCAGAAGTGTCTCCTTGAGTCTAGTGTGTCGGCGGAGTTCAGCCAAGAGCCTCGGGCACCTCCTGGCCCCAGACATGTGGTACAGTACGGAGAACACAGGGGCTCTAATTACGGCACCAGCCCTTCATATACCCACACAAAGGCACCACACAGGGTGGAGACAGGGGCGAACAGAAAAATGGGCGTCCAGCCAGGCCAGTGGGGATCCCAGGCAGTGGACCTCCAATCAGATTACAGGATGGTGGAGAGGATTCTAAGCAGCTGTGCTGGTTCTCAGTACCAGGGAAAAGGACAGGGTGCAGATTCCGGCCAGGGAAGGGACAGCAAGGTTCAGTTTCTGGACGTGATGAAAGGGGAGCAGCAGTATACAGTCAGTCAGAAGAGCGCTCAGCAGGTGAGAGTCAATATTTTGAAATGTCAGCATTTCAAGAAAACAGGTTATTGCTTCACGATACTAAGTGAATATTTTGAGAAAGTACGTGTGACAGTAACGTAACACCGCTAGCTGGGGACTTTATCATTTGACGTTATCATTTATGTGTTTCATGTTTCCCAGGTCAGCCGTGAGTCGTCTCCCATCAATCCCAGAAGGAGTTTCTCTCGTCCTGCTCGTCCAGCCAATCAGCGGCCTCCATCCAGATGGGCAAGCCACTCCCCCACAGCTAAAATTGCCACACCCTCTGGCCCCATGCACCGCCTACCCAGCCCTGCCCGCAAATCCAGGCAGCCACAAAGTAACTTCAGCAACTTCAACAACGTCAATAACTTCAGTCTGTACACAGAAACGGTCATCATGTGACCGTCATTTGACCTCCTGGATGGACAGAATGACTCATCTCTACTTTTGACCTTTCTAGATCATCTTTTCCAGCCTACACCCCCCCACCCCCCTTATCATTGCCTCTATCTCTGTATATAGCGCTTGTTTTTCTAAAGCTCGGTCAAGACGAATGGTCAGTTGAAGGAGGAACTTGAGCCTTACTTATCGCCCTTCCTTTAAAACCTTTAAAATCCATTACTGTAAAACTGCTGGTGTTTAAACTGCACTGGTGTAAATGCGGATGTGACGCGTTCGGACTGTGAAACTGATCTAAGGTGGCCTGATACACTCCTGTGCCTATATGTCCTTCCATTAGCCTTTCGGCCATCTCCATTTCTTCCTTTCTTTCTATCATTCTCATTTTTTTATCATAATTTTTCTTGTTTTTGCATTGTTTTCTTCTTTTCTTCGTGCGTGCGGTTCTGGTGGTGCCAGCCTGTTGCCGTTTAGCTGCAGCTTTGTGACGCAGCCTGTACAAAGCATGCACAGCTGCAGCACGTGGTAGTTTGTGACGCTGGTGCAGTCGTGCTGTGGTATCGAGTGTGATGAGCAAGTGCAAAAACAGTGTGCCATTGTTTTTTTTTGTTTTTTTTTCTGTTTCAATGTCATTGAAGCAGCTTAAATCCATACACTGTAGTGTTTCAGCCTGAAGCTCAGCAAACCTCAACTCCTCATTGACCTTCACTGATTGTCACGAGGCTAAATTAAAACTTGAAGATTTCTGTTTTAAAAATGGTGAAAAAATAACACCTTTTGGGAAAAATACAGTGTAATTTATCAGTATAAACGACAGGAATCACACCTTTGTATCATGAATATTACACCGCTCTTTGGAGTCGAGTAGACCAGACGTTTTGGAATCTAAACAGTATTGACTGTATTTTCTGTGTAGTTCACAACACGGTTCATTGATCTAAAATGGTAATAGTAATAAAATGCAGGCTTTTGTTTCATGGGCCGCTCTTTGGAATCACACAGACCAAAAAATCCACTTGCTGGGCAGGCAAACAATTCCAGTTTACAGACCCATCACTGTGGGTGGGCCTTAGGGGGCTGTGCCCACCCATTTGGAGTGCTAGGACCACTCAAACACAGGTTTCCATACGCTTTTTATATAGTCTAAATGGCTTTGATTTGACATGGAAATGAAACGTTACTCTGTTGTGGTGAAAACCTGGCAAAGAATTCAATATTCAATAAAGCCTGTAGCAAATAAGCAGCAGTCTTAGAGCTGAAGCGCTTAGCTAGTATTTGCAGCTTAGTGGTAGAAATTCCAAGCTTTGACTTCCCGCTGCTGAGCCGAGTGGTCCTCGTGTCTAATTGGAGCGTTTAGTGTTCAGGTAGAACCGGAACACTTGATACTCGCTGACGCTTTCAAAAAATGTAAAAAAAAATAAGGAACGTTCTGTTGTTATGGTTACAGGGTGAAAGTCACATGAGGTACTTGTTCCTGGCGACACTTTTCCATACAAAAGTTGCGTGAACACAGCGAAATGGCTGGAATAAGCAGCCACACTGTAACTGGCAAAACCTCAAACTTGCAAGTTTACACGTTTAGCAGAGGGAGTTCTGTGTGGCACCGAAACCGAATTGTCTCTCAACAATAATGGAACCCTTTTTGCTGCTATACAGAACTATTTTTAGAAGTGCTCTTTGAAGAACCATGTACAAGTGGTTTTCCGTCATAGTGAGGAACCTGTTTGGCCATGCCAAGAACCATTATGCGTGCGTCCAAATGGGCTTTTCTGCGGAACCCTTGAAGAAGAATTCGACTGATATACGTTTACGTGATTGTTATCGGGCCCTGCGATGGACTGGCAACCTGTCCAGGGTGTATCCTGCCTTCGCCCGAAGACTGCTGGGATAGGCTCCAGCACCCCCCCCCGCGACCCTGACGGAGAAGCGGCTTAGAGGATGGATGGATGGATGGATGGATTGTTATCGGTCGATTGGGTGGTTGAAAATTGCCCATGCCAGTGCCAACCGGTTCACGTCCAAATGCCCAGCTTAAAATTTGATTAAAAACTGCTCTAAAGTCAAGCAAATTCAAACAAAGCATTTGAAACAGGTAATGATCTGGACATCCGTGGAAGAATGCTGAATTTCAGTAAAATCAGTGAAGGTCAAGTATGGCTTTGAGTGTTCAGTACTGTAACTGTGCTTTAAAACCAACTGTTGTGTGGACTTTTCCATAGACCTTAGCAGACTGATCTGCACTTCAGCCTTCTTATTAGACACTCACACTAATCTCCTCCCTTGAGTTCAGCACACCATGAAAAGTGAATGATATATTTTGACTGGTTAATGCAAAAGAAGTGGCTTTTAAAGCGGCGATGGAAC
This sequence comes from Pygocentrus nattereri, assembly GCF_015220715.1. Classification (NCBI taxonomy): domain Eukaryota; kingdom Metazoa; phylum Chordata; class Actinopteri; order Characiformes; family Serrasalmidae; genus Pygocentrus; species Pygocentrus nattereri. Next base: position 4,624,759 of record NC_051219.1, read on the forward strand.
GTCGTGAGAGTCTCAGTCGCTGTTGCTATTACTGTAATGTGATGTTTTATCTCTTTTTCTCCTCTAATAAATGCTTTAAAGTGCTTTCTCAGAGGATTGGGTCTCCTTATTTTCAAGTGTTTAAGAAAAGAATAATTTAATGGAAAGAATATCGCAGCATGTTTGTGTAGCATATTGCTGTGGTCTGAAGAAAACCTCGTATCTCCAGAATGGTCACTTTACAGGAGAAGGAAAAAACCTACTTTACTTTTAATGTAAGTCAAGGGAACCAGACGTCTTTCCAAGTCATTTTGGGTCGTTTCTTTTGGGCCGTTCATCATGAAACTTACACGTAATGTAAAGGGTAACAGGTATTTTCAAGCGGTGTCAAAAACTGAAAAACGACAAAAATGGCGATGCGAGGTTTTCTTCCGACAGCCGCGATAATTCCACGATAATATATTCCACGCGATAATTGTTTTCCAGCACTCGGTCAAGATGAGAACAAGTTTAACTTAAGGTAACTTGTCACCAGGGTAGTGAATCTACCTGATCTCCATGGATTCCAGAAAAGTTGAGAGAAAACAACTGGAACTCCTTTTTGAGCATGTCCAGTCTTTCGCTGTATTACCGGTGGTTGTTAGGAATCCTGTTCAATCCCCATTAGCTTTTCTCATATCCAGTCTTCCAATAAACATGTGAAAAATTTATATCTCATACTTGATGGCTGTTTTGATTGAAAATTGAAGGGTGGTCTCACAGTGAGTTTTGAGATTCGGTCGAACAACGTTGAACTAAACGCTTTGCTTCCTTTGTCAAACATACGAAATATTCCAATTTTAAAGCATAACACCTCTGACATCACATCACCTCCGGCCTAAACAGAACAGGTGACTAGTCTCTCTCCCTCTCTCTCTCTCTCCCTCTCTCTGTCTCTCTCTCTACTATAAGGCCCATATTTCATGCCGGTGTCATCGAATGACCACGGTCTAATAGTATCCTCATTAAGTAGCATTAACAGTGTCCGGCCTTGTCTCACCACTCCAAAAATCATCAGCAGCGAGTCTATTCCATCCCCATGGGGTCCTACTGGCTGATAACACCCATTCCTACCCAGCATGGCCCTCTCACAGGGATGTTAGTCTGCTGTGCTATGTAACACGTGGGCCAGAAATAGCAAGCGTGACGTTGTTTTGGTGCCAGAAATCTTAGTCCCTGACAGCGGAGGACAAGATATATATACAGGCGAGAGGGCCGTCTGATATACATGTAACTCGCACTCACCCGCGCTCACTTCTCTCTGAAAGAATCACGTCTGCATATCTGCAGGCGCAAAATGGCATTTTAACAAGGCTTGTCCGTCTGAAACTTTTAGGAATTTTACGAGCTGAAGGCTAGAAAGCTGCATTAGGTCATCAGAGACGGTATCTGCTCAATTCAATGTGTCCAAAGAGCTTCAACGTCTGCTTAATGCTCATAAGAGGATAACCTGTTAGCATAGCACACAACGAAGGAAAGCTGCTTTCCATGGAAAAGTCCTTATAGGAGAGTCTGTTCACTTGGCGGCCAACTTTGCAGCACCACCGGCCAGTTATTTCCAGCTACACTGCATGGACAAAAATACTGGGACACCTACATGTTACACCTACAGTAGCTTTGATGAATCTCATTCTAAACCCACAGGCATTAATATGGAGTTGGTCACCCGTTTGTAGCTCTAACAGCTTCCACTCTTCTGGGAAGCTTCTACAAGATTTCAGAGAGGGTCTGTGGGAATTCCTGTCCATTCATCCAGGAGAGCATCTGTGAGGTCAGACGCTGATGTTGGACGAGAGGGCCTGGCTTACAATCTTCGTTCTAGTTCATCCCAAAGGTGTTCTATCGGGTTGAGGTCAGGGCTCTGTGAGGGCCAGTGAAGTTCTTCCACACCAAACTCACCCAGCCAGGCCTTTATGGAGCTTGCTTGGTCTTGTTCTGCTGAAGTTCCCTTCAGTGGAACTAAGGGTTCTAGACCAACCCCTGAAAAACAACCCTGTATCATCATCCGTCCTCCACCAAACTTTACAGCTGGCACAGTGAAGTCAGGCAGGTAACGTTCTCCTGATATTCGCCACATGTGTTGACTGCTGTGCTTGTGCAGATGTTGACAGGGGTTCCCACTCACAGCGCAGTCAGCAAGCTGATTGGCTGGTCTGTAGGGCAGGACTTTCCCAGTAAACAGACACGATGTTGAGTGTTACAAACTTTCCCGTTTATCTTCAAAGCAGTGACAAGTTACACTCAAAAAGCAGAGCAGTCTATAACGACATCACATCCAGGATTCACTGAAGTGTTTTTAACAAACTGCAAATTAAATCTTAATGTAGCAAATGTAGCAAAACGACATGTGCAGCCTTGAGCTGCCACCTGGAAAGTTCCTCTAGGCCTACTCTTGTCGCAGTGGGCTCCAGTGAAACGTTGAAGGACTTATGTAACACTGATAAATGTGCTGTCTTTTTGTCTGTAATGTTAAAAGCATTAGTGATAGCAAGCTCTAGCTGAAGCCTGAAATCCACTCTGCTCTCATCAGCCAGCTTGTGTCATCACCCCTCCATTTAGCCAGGTGGCAGTCCGTCTCCCCCTCTAAAGTATGCGAGGTGATTCACCGCGACTCTTCCTGCCTCTCCCTCTCTAAAAAGACTGGGCGGGCCGTTCTGTTCCAAGTTATTCAAGGTCAAGCACATAAGCAGGCACTCCCACAATCAAGCTGGGTACACTAAAGTCGGACGGTATGAGTACAGACAGCTAGAGCGTCTCTGTGCCATCACCAGGAGGTCGCTGTGGGAAGTTAGTTAGTACCCAAGATATATCCACAACATGAAAGGAGATGCTTTAATACTGATCCCACATGAGCACAAATAACACTGCAGCAATAAATAAAGCGCTTTAACATGCATCCAAACCAGCAGTGAAGAGGAAAAAAACGCTACATAAAGGGCCTTAACATTGAACCCGGAGGTACCTATTCGCACCCACTTGTTCTTGTCCAGTCCTTTAATGTATGCATATGATATGATATGAATGCATGAATGATATGATACACGTAATCTGTTTCAGTCATATTAAACATAAAGCTTTATAACCTGGATTACCGCAACATCTGTTCTAAGACCAACAAGCTGAGGTGGGTATAGATATGGCCCAAACCAAGAACTGTTACATCAAGGAACTTGAAAGAGTATCAGTTCTAAAAGTACTGAGTTACCTATAGAACCAGCATCTAGTGCTGAGCAACATGCATTCCATATGTTCACAGGGTCCTATAGGGCCTTATGTTCACAGGGTCCTATAGGGCCTTAGGGTTCTACAGGGCCTAGAGTTCAATAGGGCCTTATGTTCACAGAGATCTATGTTCAAAGGATTCTATCATTCCCTGGACCCTATGTTAACACGGTTCTTTGTTTTCAGGATTCTATTTTCACAGGGTTCTTTGTTTTCAGGATTCTATGTTCACAGGGTTCTTTGTTTTCAGGATTCTGTGTTCACAGGGTTCTTTGTTTTCAGGATTCTATGTTAACACGGTTCTTTGTTTTCATGATTCTGTGTTCACAGGGTTCTTTGTTTTCATGATTCTATGTTCACAGGGTTCTTTGTTTTCATGATTCTATGTTCACAGGGTTCTTTGTTTTCAGGATTCTATGTTCACAGGGTTCTTTGTTTTCAGGATTCTATGTTCACAGGGTTCTTTGTTTTCAGGATTCTATGTTAACACGGTTCTTTGTTTTCATGATTCTATGTTCACAGGGTTCTTTGTTTTCAGGATTCTATGTTCACAGGGTTCTTTGTTTTCAGGATTCTATGTTCACAGGGTTCTTTGTTTTCAGGATTCTGTGTTCACAGGGTTCTTTGTTTTCAGGATTCTATGTTAACACGGTTCTTTGTTTTCATGATTCTGTGTTCACAGGGTTCTTTGTTTTCATGATTCTATGTTCACAGGGTTCTTTGTTTTCAGGATTCTATGTTCACAGGGTTCTTTGTTTTCAGGATTCTATGTTCACAGGGTTCTTTGTTTTCAGGATTCTATGTTAACACGGTTCTTTGTTTTCATGATTCTATGTTCACAGGGTTCTTTGTTTTCAGGATTCTATGTTCACAGGGTTCTTTGTTTTCAGGATTCTATGTTCACAGGGTTCTTTGTTTTCAGGATTCTATGTTCACAGGGTTCTAGGTTTCCAGGAGTCTATATTCACATACTTCTGTGTTTCAATGATCCTGTCTTTACACGGTTATGTTTTCTTAGTATTCCATGTTCCCGGGGCCTTTTATTCACATAATTCCATGTTCCCAAGATTCAATATTCCACTGGTCCTGTGTTCATATGTCTCTGTGTTCTAAGGGCCCTACATTCGCAGTGTTCAATGTTTACAGGCTCCTTTGTTCCTATGCTCCTATGTCCCCAAGGCTGTATGTGCCCAGAGTCCTATGTTCCAAGAGTGCTATGTTCCCCAGGATCTGTGTTGTAAAGGCCCTTTGTTTCCGTAGTTTTGTGATTCCAGGATTTCTTGGAGGGTAGATGCTGTCAGTAAGAATGTGCTGCTTAAAGATCCCAGGCTTGATTTCTGACTTTGCTTGTTTTTCAATGTATATTCTGTGACTTTCAAATAAAATCATGAATGAAAACCGACGTTTCAGTGCAGAAGTCCCATAGAAACGCAGGGCTTTGTGTAACTCCGTGATCGCAGGGGTCTGGAAATGATCCAGCATGTTAGCAGACGCAGTCTAACAGCCTGAGTTATGAACCACAAACCACCTTTTTATTGCAGGGCAGGAATGTTCATTGGTCCAGACTTTGCATTTCCGAGATTTTTACTCTGATGTTAATCGTGTCGAATATGTTCACTGAGATGCTGGCGTGTCTTGGAGCACCAACCTTTGACCCGTTTTAAGAAAGTTAATGACCTATTCATTACAGACGGGGAGGAACAGGTGCGAAAGGGGCCACTGTGTTACAGACGAGCTGTACGGAGAGGAAGCTACTGGACTTGACTGGACTTCACAGACTGCAGGGAGTGTCAATCAGAAGTTATATGTATGTATATATACCCAAATCATAGACTTTTCAGCCTCTTACCATCTGGCAGGCATTACAGGAGCCTCCGCTCCCGCACCAGCAGGCTTAGGAATGAGTGCAGACGGGCAGATAATAGCAATAGTCCGTCTGCTAGTCTGATTAAACCACTCTGAACTGCCCATTGTCTCTATAGAGGGACGTGTGGGTGATTTATCACTCACTGCACTCAGGAACTGACAGCCTCAGAGAGAGAGAGAGAGAGAGAGGGAGGGAGGGAGGGAGAGAGAGAGAGAGAGAGAGGGGGAGAGAGAGAGAGAGAGACAGAGACAGAGAGAGAGACAGAGAGAGAGAGAGAGAGAGAGAGAGAGGGAGAGAGAGAGAGAGAGAGAGAGAGAGAGAGAGAGAGAGAGAGAGAGAGAGAGAGAGAGAGAGAGAGAGAGAGAGAGGGGGAGAAGTTGTACAAGTGAGTCTTTTAATAATCACATAGCACACTCACACACACACACACACACACATACACACACACAGATACACTCACACACACACACACATACACACACACAGATACACTCACACACACACACAGACACAAACACACACATACTCACTCATACACACACACACAAACACACCTATACACACACACACACTCATACACACACACACACACTCATTCACACAAACACACACTCATTCACACACACTCACACACACACACACACACTCACACACACACACACTTTCATACACACACACACACACACACACACACTCTCTTCCGGTCAGAGAGAAGCCACCCAGCACACGGCCTGTTCAGCATCCTGCCATCAGGCAGGAGATTCTGCAGCATCCAGGCTGGAACAGCCCGGCTAATGAACAGGTTCTACCCACAGGCTGTCAGGCTTCTGAACAAGCTGTGAAGCTGTGGGTTCGTCCCCGACTACCACTTCACTCTATCACTCTATCACTCTATTACTATAGCACATCATCTCTGCTCTGGACAATAACACCTCAACACTAAGCCACAGTCACTCGTCACTTTAAAACGGATACTGTCTCTGTGTCCTGTGTACATTGTCTCTATATTTCCTGCATATTTCACTATATTGACGTGTATCTTCTCTAGACTTGTGTATATTTAATATATTTAATCTTTATGTTTTTTAATTATAAATATATATTTTTTTACTTACTTATTTTCTGTACAGTGACTATCTGAGCCTCACCACAAGCATTTCAATGCATAAATGTCTTGACAAGAGCGTCAGCCAAATGCCATAAATGTATCTGATGCTAATATGAGCATAACGAGGACTACAGCGGTCTATAAAGCTGGACTGTGACCTCGCTGAGCTTCTTCATAACCCCCTTTATTACAATCTGTTACATATATCGCTGTTGTGTGAACGAAACCTCGTATCTCCAGAACGGCAACTTTACAGGGGAAGGAAAAAACCTGCTTTACTTTAAATGGAAGTCAATGGAACCAGACGTCTTTCCAAGTCATTCTGGGCCGTTTCTTTTGGTCCAATGTTCATGAAATTTACACACAATTTTAAACAAAAATGATGAAAAGGGAGATACGAGGTTTTGCTCCGACAGCAGCGATATAATACATGAATGAAGAGTGGCCTCTTATTATTGCACCATCCTGTAGAACTCGTGTGCCAAACTCAAGGCCTCAGTCCTTTCCAGTCCGTCTGCAATAGTCTTTTCATTTACTGTTCATATTAACCTGTTTCACAGTGCTCTGCACTCCAGTCCCCAGCATGCACTGCAACTCTCCCACCCCAACGACAGTCTATGGGACAGCGGTTGCTCCCACCAATTACACCTAACGCCAGCTCAGCAGCTCAGAAGGGTGAGCCCAAGTTTTAATGAACTGGCAGCAACGAAAAGACGCCATTCAAGCAAACAGGCCAAGAAAAGACTGAGTTCCTGGGGACGTTAATATTTACAGTGGTGGACAGTAACTGAGTATCTGAGTAACTGAGTAACTGAGTAACTGAGTATCTGAGTAACTGAGTAACTGAGTAACTGAGTATCTGAGTAACTGAGTATCTGAGTACCTGAGTAACTGAGTAACTGAGTATCTGAGTAACTGAGTATCTGAGTACCTGAGTAACTGAGTAACTGAGTAAATGTAATGAGTTTCTGTACTTTAGTATTTTTGGTGTATCTGTACTGAAGTTTCTCCGTTCTGGGCGACTTTTTCCTTTCACTCCACTACATTTCAGAGTCTAATATCCGACTTTTTCCTCCTACATTTTGAGAAATCTGTCGTTCCTTTTGGTTTCTGTGTGTATAAAAACGTCACATGTCAAAACGAAAGAAGCGCAAAGCCAGAGCACCAATCAGGGCCCAGCGGTCACTTTGTTTAGAGCTGGTTTTGACCTGTTGGTCATACCGACCCAGTGCAGCACGCGGTTCAACGTCAGCGCAGCAGCGTAAAACTTTGGGAGAGTCTGTTCAACATAAATGATGAACTAACCTAACTTTGTGTAAATAGAGCCCAATATAGAAATATGTCCACATATGCAGTCGAGACTGACGCGGCTTTTTTCTGAATTTCTACAAACACCATTTCATTTTATAGTAAATGAGTTTGGGCTGGTTTATGTTTATGAACAGACGCCTACAGATCAACATAGTAAAGGAGCTCATCTGTGATCCTGAGTTTAAAGCCAGTTTTTATTCAACTTAAACTTGGAACTAAGTTGTAAATAAATCTGAAACTGAAACTTTGCTTGTGTGTAAAAAGTGATTTCAGAGCCACTCGGTTCTCCCTGATGGAAACTGTTTACCTTCAGTGTTTTGTGCTTCTGATCATTTTAATAGACGTCAGCGTCACTAATTAATGACCTTCTATTAAAAGACTGGTTTACCAAGAGAGACGCTGGAGGACTTTCACCTGAAATGAGTTCATGAAGCCAGTCTGGTTATAAAAATGATAACAGGACATCAGAGCCAGAATTACTCTTTTAGTACTTTTACTTTATACTTAAGTACATTTGAAGGTAAATACTTTAGTACTTTTACTCAAGTGGAGGTCTAAAGGGAGGAACTTCTACTTTTCCTGGAGTGATATTTTACGTTGGGTGTCTAGTTTAACTCCGGTACATGATCTGTGTACTTCATCCACCTCTGAACATTTAGTATATTTGAGTATTCATGTAATATTTCAAGGTCGGCTACAAGCGCCTGTATTTAACGGTTGAAGCTTTTGCATATTATGAATAAATCCTGGGATTATCTGAATTACATCATGAGATTTATTAATATGGCCTTTTAGGGGTGGAGACTGACAGCCCTGCTGTAGACGGACAGTATCAGCGCTGGGTGCCTTCGTCTATGTACGACTGCCACGGCCTCCATGGATCTCCCCTCTCATGACCTCCTGAATAATGAATGCGGATATTGGCTTTCAGCTGCATTGATAAGCTATAAATGGACGGTTTGAGCTCCTTTCCAGTCTGACTGGATACAGTAATGATGTAGTGGGTACAGGATCAGCTCCAGGCTGTGGCTCCCTCCCCAACCTGATCTGATGAGGTCGTCGTCTATTTCCATCGCCGGTGAAACTCACACCACCTTTTGTGTCTATCTCCATTACAGCGCCAACAGCTGTGGGCGAACCAGGCTGTTTATTCAGCACCTGCTCTTATTTATGACAGCGTAAAAGGTTTCGCTTCGTCCGAGTTAGGCGTTATTGACGCCGACACACACGAGTTACGACTCGCTTCATTTGGGCTTTAGGTTTTTTCGCGACGGTGGAAAAACCTGGACGTATCAACTTCAGCATTTATGTACTGTTCCAGACTGAAGAGGTTAAGTTAAGCTGTGAACTTGAGTTGATGTGCCTAGAAAAAGTAACTTGTCCTTTTTCGAGTAACATTGTGGTTTTGTGGTTACGTGGTTTCTGCCACTGTGCAACATTTAATCTATAAGCATGGACAAAAGCACAGCACAGCTAAAATCGGTGAGAAATGAGCCTTTAAAGTGATATGATGGAGCGATACACCACGAGGAGATGTGCACCACTGTGGTTTTAGCACGGGTAAGGGTGTTGTTAGGCACGCCGTGGAGCGAAACTGCCTTCTCTGTGAGAAAATCACTGTAACACGCGGCCTCAAGCGCTATACTACTGCTTGTATAAACTGAAATATCATAAAACACACCATTTGTTTCCAGAAAACAATTCAAATTATTATTAATAATAATCACGGACAAGAAACAAAAAGAAACACGAACGTTTGAATCATGTAGTTCATTCAAGTGATGTTTTTAGACTTTTATTCTGCCGGTTTAGAGTTAATTAGACCATAAGTACCTATGATGGAGATGTTTAGGCTGCTTGTGATCTTTTAGTCTGTTGGCTAACTGACTAGCCTAGCTCTCCTTAAGCTTTTATAATG
>NC_051219.1:4639202-4674202 GCF_015220715.1 Pygocentrus nattereri
CTGAGGTGGTTGTTAAGGTGCAGCTAGGCCGTTGCTATGGTAACCCAGGGTGTGCTTAAGGTTTTGCTAGGCTGTTACTGTGGTATTCAAAGTGGTTTCTAAGGTGTTGCCAGGCTGGTATCCCAGGTGGTTGCTAAGGTTTTGCATCTGATGTGGTTGCTGAGGTGTTGCTGGGCTGTTACTATGGTGTACCAGGTGGTTGCTAATATGTGTGTATATGTAGAACTTATTACAACCCACTTACGCAGTTTTAACGAAGATTCTTACGTTCACCAGTGCTCTCTTATTAGGGGTTTGTTCTCAGGTAAGAACAGAATCTACACACACTCTGGAGCACAAAGCTGAGAACAATTCTGCTGCTTAAAAACACGTCATGAATCTGACGTAGACTTTTTTCTTAGCACCTTTCTCAAGAACACACTTCAGATATTGGTGAATGAGGCCCAGTGAGTACATGTAAACGGTCCCAAAGACAAAATGGCAAAATTTCCATATAGGCTCTACCATCCTGTGTAGAACCTATGGTTCTAGCTCAGAAACTACAACCTGTGAAAACGGTTCTAAGAAAGCATAAATTAATAATACATTTTTCAGGCCAACTTAATAACAAACGACGGATTGGTGGCTTTTAAAAGTGACTGCCTGCTAAGAGCCCCATACAGTCTCTCCATCTGCTTCGCTTTTCCAGCCAAGAGCCAGTCCAGCTCTGACGCTCTCATACAGACAGCATGTGCTGCTGGCGGGTCAGTTTTTTTCCTGACCACTGCAGTGTAAATGCCAGTAAGGCGTGATCCCTGCGAGCAGCACGGCTGGGTTAGATTCCCTGAAAGCAGCACGCGTGTATGTATGTGGTCAGGGCAGCGTAGTGATCTGCTGCTGGACAGGGGCCTGTGCATTCCCGCAGGCGCCGCGTTCGTACAGTCAGCACGTCCGGCGCTGAAAGCGCCACATGATCGTTACTGCAGTACTGGATGAGGTCATGTTGGCCAACAACTGCCCATCATTTACCCCCAACATCTTAAGTCTGGTAGACCAGCTGAGACATGTTTGCTTCTTTGGTTTTACGCTGGACCTTATAGTCTTATGGAGCTTATAACCTACTGATTGACATAAAAGTGGACAAAAGCATGGACAAAACTCAGGTTTACAGATGGTTACTACTGTTTTTTGCTGTGTAACACACTTTATATCATGTCTATAGATAACAGCGTAACACTTTCTATGAATGTCACTTTTCTAAGCATCTATAAACACATTTATAACATGGTATAATGCATTTATAAGGCATTATAAACATGGTTATAAATATTTATAAAACCTAATTTTAAATAAAACTTGATAGCCATGTTTATTAAACATTATAAATTGTTAATAAAATGCATTATAAGTAGTGTTAATAACATGTTATACTGTCAGTGTCAGAGAAGTCAGTCCCTGCTTGGAGAGTGTAAAATATAAAGTTTATTTACACCCTGAGATTTACAGAGTCACTGTGGAGTGAAGGCCTGGAGAGGGAGGGGCGAGATAGTCAAGCTGTCATTGTAATTTGTTCCCTCCCTGGTTCTAATGTCAAGCACTAGAACCCTTCACTCTGTAACACTACACTACAGTACAGTACAGTAATGCTGGTTTCTGCTGGCGTTCTATTGGATATGCAGTGTTAAGTCAGTGTCAGGCTAACGGTGGTGCACATTAACAGTGGTGAACATTGACTTTCCCACATTGGGTGAAACTCTGATGTTGCTCTAGTTTAAACTCTGACATCTGAAGCCTGTAATGAGCTTTATTGTGTTTTAGTGTTTCAGTAAATACTTCAACTTGAAGCCTCAGTCTAAACCCTGGAGGAGGCTTTAGTCCAGTACGCCTCACTTTACTTAGAGCGGACAAATACAGCTTATGAGCTCTTATAACTTGTTATGAACAGCACTTATAATGCATTATGTTAACAATTCATAATGCATAATAAGCATGGCTACAACATGTAATGCATTTTTATAAATATTTATAGCCATGGTTATGATGCCTTATAATGCATTATAACATGTTATGAATGTGTTTATAGACGCTTACAAATGTAACATTCATAGTGTTACCGAAAGTTATTACAGGAAATGTAATGTTTGGAATACACGGGTTGATATCTGATTGGTTTTGCGATGTTTTTAGAAGATTTTGGACTGAAACATTTATTTTTAATCTCTTCGTTGTGGAGGGATACATGCAGGATACGGTATGGGAAAATAGTCCCTAAAGAAAACGTAGTTTTTCAGATTTTTCATCAACATTCCATATGAAGCTCAGGAGACTCGTGTAGGTTCTCTGGTGGTTCTGGATGGTAAATAAAATGTCTATATCTGTGTTGTAGTCATGGTGACGTCTGGTTCCCATCACCACCACTGTAAAGACGTCTGGACCATTTCACACCGAACCCCCTGAATGACTTGGTTTAAATCTCAGACACTGAATGATGTAGAAATGCACATTATACCAGCTCGTTTTCAGTGAGAGGGGGACATCATTGCTCTGTATAGAGAACACTGTGTCGATCTTTCAGAAATATCAGGCCGCCAGCTTTGATTAATGATCCAGAAAGTCGAATAACATCAACACAGACGTCTCAGCGGTCATTCCATTGAGACGGTCCATTAGAGGAGTGATTCAGGGCACTGCTGAGATAGAACGAGAGGGCGGAGGACAGAGAGAGAGAGAGAGAGAGAGAGAGAGAGAGAGAGACGCAGGGGTGAGTGGGTCTAGAGAAGTGAAATGATCCGTCCACAGAAACACAGCCGTCTGCCCTCGCTCTGCTGACCTCATCCTGCTGAGATCAGCCTGACTCTCTGCCACTACTGTTTATGCTGGATTTATGCTGGATTAGAGTGGCATTTACTATATATAGTAATATATACACTATATGGACGCAAGTATTCGGACACCTACACATTACATCTACAGGAGCTTTTATGAATCCCACCATTCTAAACCCACAGGCATTAATATGGAGTTGGTTCCCCTTTGCAGCTCTAACAGCTTCCACTCTTCTGGGAAGCTTCTACACGATTTGGGAGATTTTGGGAATTTGTGTCCTTTCACCCAGAAGAGCCTTTGTGAGGTCAGACTCTGATGTTGGACGAGAGGGTCTGGGTCACAATCTCCGTTCTAGTTCATCCCAAAGGTGTTGGATGGGGTTGAGGTCAGGGCTCTGTGAGGGCCAGTCAGGCTCTTCCACACCAAACTCACCCAGTTAGGAGCTGCTTTGTGCACTGGGGCTCAGTCATACTGGAACAGGAAAGGTTCTTCCCCAAACTGTTCCCACAAAGTTGGAAGCACAGAATTGTCCAAAATGTCTTGGTGCTGAAGCATTAAGAGTTCCCTTCACTGGAACCAAGGGTTCTAGACCAAAACCTGAAAAACAGCCCCATATCATCATCCCATCCTCCACCAAATGTTACAGCTGGCACAGTGCAGTCAGGCAGATGTTTACCCAGCCCCCCTGGAGAAGACCACCTGACAGCTAGACCACAGGTAATTGAGTTTGATACCTCTGGTTTAAGCCAAGACATTGGACTGGTTTGTCAACTAAGGCTTAAATTTGTTATTGTTTGGATGAAAATCAGAGCTTGTTTTCGGTGCTGTTGGTGCAAGAAGAGACTTTTTGTCTGTATTATTTTTGTTTTGTTTGCCATCTTTTGGACTTCTTATGAGTTCTTCCAACTTCATCTTTAAAAAGGCCCCATTTACAGCCTGAAAACTGAAAACATCTCATTACGGTGACACTGTTCCCGTTTGTGTCAGTGGCAACGTTTCTGTTGCCGTTTTTGATCTGACTTCAGTTTCAGTTCAGCTGTGATGCTCAGACTCAGAGTCTCTGCTGCTTCTGGTTTCATCACAGACCTTATTAAGTGCAGAGTGAGGTCATTAGAGACGTGTTCCACATTCAGCACTGCTGTAGATCTACATGCGAATGGATCTCCAGCACATCTCACTGAGCACCATCAGCCCTGTACAAACTCAGTACCTCATACTGTCCAGCACAGCGGCCTCACTGCTGACCACACCAGCAATTAATTATGCCCTGTAGGTAAGACCCCGCATCTCAGACACTTTACTGGACATTCTGCTCATCTCAGACACTTTACTGGACATTCTGCTCATCTCAGATACTTCAGACACTTTACTGGACATTCTGCTCATCTCAGATACCTCAGACACTTTACTGGACATTCTGCTCATCTCAGATACTTCAGACACTTTACTGGACATTCTGCTCATCTCGGACACTTTACTGGACATTCTGCTCATCTCGGACACTTTACTGGACATTCTGCTCATCTCAGACACTTTACTGGACATTCTGCTCATCTCGGACACTTTACTGGACATTCTGCTCATCTCAGATACTTCATTAAAGGTACTTTCTGCAACGTTAACCTGCGTTTTCTCTGTGCTGGTCATTCTGTTCGCTGGTCATATCAGATACATTACTGGCCAGTCCGGTCATTCCAGACAATTTCCTGATAATTTTGGAGATTTTATTGGACATAGTGGTCATTTAGGCATTTCATCTAATGGCCTAATGGTCAGTCGGGTCATTTCAGACATACTGATCAGTCCAGGCACTTCGCTGTACATACTAGCTATTTTATGCAGTACACCGAATGGCCTAATGGCCTAATGGTCAGTCCGGTCACTGGTCATTTCAGACCCTTCACTGACCATTCTGGCCATTTCAGACATTTACAGAACATTTCAAGGACCTTGCTGGACGTAGTGGTAATTTAGGCATTTCAACTGGTTTTAGACACTTTCTTGATCATGCTGGTCATTTCAGGCACTTTGCTGGTAACTCTGGTCATTTAATTCAGATGCATTGCTGGTCACAGTGTCTGCAACACTAACCTACCACCCCCCCCAACCCCCACCCCCCCATTCACTGCACCACTGATCCGCCTTCAGACCCTGCTGAGAGGATATATTAGACAGGTTGGTCATTTCAGTCACATAACAGCACAGAAACGACCCCAGCCTGTCCAGAGTTACGCAATCAATAATACAACCTAAATTCACACACACACACACACACACACACACGTACACACACACTTTTCCACATACACACTTACAGACTTTTACACACACACACACACACACGCACACACACACACACACACACACACACACACACACACACACACACACACACACACACCTACACACACCTACACACACACACACACACAGTCTCAGTAACACTGATTACTGAAAACCGCCTGTGAGCTTCTTTAACAGCTCCTTTTCTCCTGAGGAGACATTCACTTTATCACTTTTGGGGAGAAAAATGATAAACAAAGCTTTAATCAACAGAATTCATGTCTGGGAGACACAGCAACCTGTTATAGCGGGAAAACAGGATCAAAATGAGACGAAAAGCCCCAAACACGTCTCCTTTAGCACAACAGCACACGCTAAGGCCTGAGAGAGGGAGCCATACACACTGAAAGGACAGGGACCATTAAAGTTGTCTTTACTACGTTGGAGTGGTAAAAAAATCATATGTACACAGTTTCCCCCAAATCTAGTCAATCAGCCGAGACACGTTTGGTGTCTGAACTTCGCCGCTTTAGTTTTAGCACTGGAGCTATGAGGCTAATGTAGCTAATGGAAGCGAATATCCCATCAGGATCCAGATCACCACACTCTCGACTCAACACGTGGAGTTGTTCAGTAATCTGTAACAGACTTGCTTATGTGGTTTCGGACACTGACAGTCTCGCCGTGCCACAACCTGGAGGAGTTACGGGGTAACTGTGTGACTGTCAGTATCTTATGAGATGTGACAAAGTTAGCATGACTGTAAAGTAGCCCCGAAAACCCAAAGGGGACTTTATTATGGGCAGTAATGCTCACATGACGTAAACCGATCACTGTCCATCTTATCAGCTCCACTGACTGTATAGCTGGACTCTGTAGTTCTACAGTTACAGACTGTAGTCCATCTGTTTCTCTGATACTCTGTTACCCTGTTCTTCAGTGGGCAGGACCCCCATGGACCCTCACAGAGCAGGTACTGTTTGGGTGGTGGATCATTCTCAGTACTGCAGTAACACTGACGTGATGGTGGTGTGTTAGTGTGTGTTGTGCTGGTGTGAGTGGATCAGACACAGCAGTGCTGCTGGAGTTTTTAAACACTGTGTCCACTCACTGTCCACTCTATTAGACACTCCTACCTTGTCAGTCCACCTTGTAGGTGTAAAGTCAGAGACGACAGCTCATCTGCTGCTGCACAGTTTGTGTTGGTCATCCTCTAGTCCTTCATCAGTGGTCACAGGACACTGCCCACAGGACGCTGTTGGCCAGATATTTTTGGTTGGTGGACTGTTCTCAGTCCAGCAGCAACACTGAGGTGTTTAAAAACTCCAGCAGCACTGCTGTGTCTGATCCACTCGTACCAGCACAACACACACTATCACACCACCATCACATCAGTGTTACTGCAGTGCTGAGAATGATCCACCACCCAAATAGTACCTGCTCTGTGAGGGTCCATGGGGGTCCTGACCACTGAAGAACAGGGTAACAGAGTATCATAGAAACAGATGGACTACAGTCTGTAACTGTAGAACTACAGAGTGCAGCTATACAGTAAGTGGAGCTGATAAAGTGGACAGTGAGCGTAGAAACGAGGAGGAGGTCATGATGTTACGCCTGATCGGTGTACAGAACATCGTTTTTTGTGTTGTGAACATCATGTTATCATGTAAACAGGTCTGCTTACACGTTTGATTGACATGCAAAATGACCAATCACCGCCACTGAAGCCTCATTTCTCCTCACAGTGTCCAGGGCAGATTAGAATTTAGCTGGAAGAACAAAACATTTCCAAATGAAATGATCAAAATACTGAACAGAAGTGTGGATACAGACATTAGGGTAGCCAATCAGAATGCAGCTGACAAAATCCTGACAGTTCAAGGCCAGATCTGTGTTCACCCACTCAGAAACAGAGCATCTGAGGCTCAGACAACTGGCCAGGCAACTGAACTCGAGCCAAATCCTGTTGGCAGACAAGCCAGCGCTCTTCTCCCGAGAATAGAGGGAGAACAGCTCCTGTCTCTAAACAAAGTGCCTGACATGGTTTCATGGAATCAATTTAGTGCATCAAGTACACCGAACTTGAAACGTCCTGTATGGAAGAATGAACGTTAGCTAGCGATAGCGATAGCTAGCTATCCTATGCTATGGATTGTTCTCGTGATCTTAAAAGAGAGAGGATTAATCCTGGTTGGCTGTTAGAGGCACAATGCAGTTTAAGAAACCTTTAACAGGCATGTATTCTCATGTTAAGATCACATCTGGCACCCATATCATCTCAAAATAACTGCAAATTGGTTTTGGAGAACTTGCCAATGGGCAGGATTTGGCCCACATGCAGCTACTAGATGGTCCTGGCTGGATTACACACTGTTACCTTTAAAAAAAGACTAGCAGCCGAATTGACTGGCAAGTGTGTGATGACTTAGGCATGCAGTTAACACCGTGCTAGAACTGGTGGAGGATGAAGTTTCTTTATTTTCTTAATATGAACTTGCCCCCTTTTGTGGCCACAACTGGGGGATATCGTGGGCTGAAGGTTAGGGAACCAGCCCTGTGACTGGAAGGTTGTCAGTTCGATCCACTGAACCGACAGTATGTGACTGAAGTGCCCTTGAGCAAGACACCTAACCCCCAACTGCTCCCTGGGCTGCCCACAGCTCTGGGCAAGTTTGCTCACTGCCCCCTAGTGTGTGTGCATTGACTGGTGTGTATGTGGTGTTTCACTGCACGGATAGGTAAAAGGTGGAGGTGAAATCTCCCCGGGACTAATAAGGGTCTCTTAATCTAACAGCCTCTGCTCTTCTGCTGGAGATTGATGGACGAGAAGGTCTCGCTTGCAATTGACGTTCCAGTTCACCCCAAAGTTGTTCAGTGGGGTTGAGGTCAGGGCTCTGTGCGGGCCACTGGAGGCTTTATGTACAGGGATACAGTCGTGCTGGAACAAAAGGTTTTTCCCCAAACTGCTGCCACAAAGTTGGAAGCATGTAATTGTTTAAAATGTCTTTGTGAGCTGTAGCATTAACATCACCCTTCACTGGAACTAAGCAGCCCAAACCTTGAAAAACAGCCCAGCTCATTATCCCTCCTCCACCAAACTTTACTGGTGGAACTATGCATTCTGTTAGATAGCATCACCTAACCCAGAGTCATCCATCAGACTGCCAGAAAGTCAGTGTGATTCATCAACACGTTTCCACTGCTCCAGAGTCCAGCAGTGGTGTGTTTTACACCTCTCCAGCCGACACTTGGCATTGCACATAGTGATCTTAGGCTTGTGTGCAGCTGCTCAGCCATGGAAACCCATTTTATGAAGCTCCTGACACACACTTCATGTGCTGATGTTGCTTCCAAAGGCAGTCTGGAACTGAGTGAGTGACGCATCAGAGGGTAATTGATTTTTACTTGCAGTATGCTTCAGAACTCGACAGGCCTGCTAGCACGATGCTAGAATTGGCGGAGGATAAAGTTTCTTTACTTCTTAGCTACGTTAGCCTCGTAGCTCCAGTGCTAAAGTAATGAAGCGCACAGCATTTTCGGAAAGGAAGGGAAACATTTAATTATTCTGTCAAACTCTCGCTCTACAGTGAGACTGAAGCAGCTGTTCCAGGCTCAGTAACCCTCAGTGCGGCGTTACCCACTCTGCACACGTCAAACTCCAGCAGCTCAACGCCGTTTAGTCCAAGGCTCTCAATCTGTGCTCGCTCGCCTCAGTGGCTCAGCGCTTGTCCTGCACTAACGCACCTGATTTAATTCAGTCATTAGCCGGCCAGATGAATCTGGAGAACTGGAGCAGGAAAAGCAAAAAAAAAGTCGTGCTGAGGGACCTGAGCCGGAGATTAATCCACTCACTCTGTAAGCAGTTCACAGCTGCACCCATCACTCCACCAGCCCGGTCTTTCCTAATTCTCCACATGTTGGCCAAAGGAGTGGATTATGATTCAACTTCGGCTTTTAAGGGCAACGTTTTCATTCACAGACTAGACCCAATGTGTCAAACACAAGGCCAGAGTTCCAAATCAGGCCCACCGCACAATCCCCTCCAGCCCACAAACGTATTTTAATTTTCTATTAATATTTCACAACGCACTGCACTACAATCCTCAGCATGCACTGCAACATAGTGTACTCTGACTCTCCTACCCTAAACAGCAGTCTATGGGACAGTGGTTACATCTCAATTCTACACAATCCCATGCATATCACCAAACAAACCAGCTGCTGGCATGCCCCTGGACGGTACTAGGAATCAGACTGCATTAACTTAAGTGATACTTGTTTAATCCCACAAACGGGGAAATTCCACCTCCGCATTTAACCCATCTGTGAAGTGAAACAACACATACACACTAGTGAACGAACACACACACACACTAGGGGGCAGTGAGCACACTTGCCCAGAGCGGTGGGCAGCCCTATCCACAGCGCCCGGGGAGCAGTTGGGGGTTAGGAGTCTTGCTCAAGGACACCTCAGTCATGGACTGTCAGCGCTGGGGATCAAACTGGCAACCTTCCGGTCACAGGGCCAGTTCCCCAACCTCCAGCACACGACTGCCGCCAAAACAATTACCCAGAACACCCTGCAGGAAACTCAGGTTCCTGGAACCAATGAAAGGACTCGCACCCGCTCACCCTCACCTGAGTACTGATTGTCCACACCTGCGTTGTTCATTATTTAAGCTCTGTGTTTGCCTTGTCTCATCGTGAAATGTTGCCAGTTTACCTGACTTAGCGAGCGTTTATCTATTTTTGCTATCTTTCGTATTTTGACCCTGTTTTATGTTTCGACCTTATTTTTTGCCTCCTCCTGTTTATGTTCGCTATATTGATTTTTCCAACCTGGAATGTTTCCGACTACTCTTTTGGAACTGCCCTCAACAATAAAGCTCATCTTTCACCCTCACGTCCGCGAGTGTCTGATCTGAGCCCGGCCAGATAGTTTAGATACTGAGCCCAAGCGTTAAAGAACTTGCAGAAAAGAAGTCACAACATTTCAATTTTGAATATTTGAAGTATTCATGTAATATTTCAAGGTCTACTACATGTGCCTGTATTTTACTGCTGAAGTTTTGCATATTTGGAACAAACAATGGCCAGTTCAGGTTACAGCACAACATTCATTGAAATTAAAATATAAGCATCTTTCTCTGGTCAACAGATCTGTTGAGATTATTTCAAATGGCCCCTTTAGTGGTTGACACCCCTGGTTTAAACGGTACAGTGGGCCTGCATTTATGGAAAACCGAGCACTCTGAGAAGCTCAAGGTTTTTTGAGTGCAATCAGGTTCTTTTATTTTCAACGTAATGATTAGAAGCCACAATGAATGCCTAACGTGGATGTAGATGGATGTGTTTATGAATGATGGGATCCGTATGTAGTTTAGCACCAAGGAAATTTCTTGTTTTTTAGATTTGACGATGATGAGATATGAGCTTTAACATCTTTAAATGTTTCCATAACCAAAGGAATCAAAACCAGTTCTGTGGGATCCCTCAGTTGTGCATGTTAATGTTCTTCTGCTCAAGCCACTGACATCTTTATTAGACCCATTTATGCTGCTACTTAGAGGGTACAAACTGGGCTTGAAGGGGGTTCCAGACATCCTGAAGAGTAAAGAGACCCCTCATAAAATTGACTTGGGGGTGCATACTGAAGAGATTATTGACTTTAAACGTGTCACAGTCCAAGGTTTCATCTAGGAGCATCAACAGCTCAGCCACAAAGTGATAGAACACGCGAACTCGTATAGCAGGCCTGTCGAGTTCTGAAGCATCTTGCAAGTAAAACTCAGTTATCCTCTGTTGCGTCACTCACTACAGAGTTCCAGACTGCCTCTGGAAGCAACATCAGCACAAGAAGTGTGCGCCAGGAGCTTCACGAAATGGGTTTCCATGGCAGCTGAGCAGCTGCACATAAGATCACTATGTGCAATGCCAAGTGTCAACTGGAGAGGTGTAAAACACACCCCCACTGGACTCTGGAGCAATGGAAACATGTTCTCTGGAGTAATGAATCAGACTTACTGTCTGACAGTCTGATGGATGAAGCTGGGTTTGGTTTCAGGAGACGTTACCTTCTGGAATACCTAACAGAATGCATAGTTCCAACAGTAAAGTTTGGTGGAGGAGGGATAATGAGCTGGGGCTGTTTTTCAAAGTTTGGGCCGCTTAGTTCCAGTGTAGGGTGATGTTAATGCTACAACTCACAAAGACATTTGAAACAAATTATATACTTCCAACTTTGTGGCAGCAATTTGGGGAAGAGCCTTTTGTTCCAGAATGACTGTATCCCTGTGCACAAAGCATCCAGTGGCCCGCACAGAGCCCTGACCTCAACCCCACTGAGCAACTTTGGGATGAACTGGAACATCAATCGCAAGCCAGGCCTTCTCATGCAACATCGTCCATCATTCTGACCTCACAAATGCTCTTTCGACAGAATGGGCACCATTTCCCACAGAAACACCCCAAAATCCACTGGGGAGGGCGTTTTTAAATTAAATCACCCTTTTTAGTCCCACAGTGGGGAAATTTCACCTCTGCATTTAACCCAACCGTGCAGTGAGCACAAACCCCCAGAGCAGTGGGCAGCCCTATCCACAGCGCCCAGGGAGCAGTAGGGGGTTAGGTTCATTCACATACTGTCGGCTGTGGGGATGGAACCGGTGACTTTCCAGTCACAGGACTGGTTCCCTAACCTCCAGCCCAGGATTGCCCCCAGTTGTAGCCGCAAAAGGGGGCAACTTCATATTAAAGCCTATGGTTTTGGAATAGGATACGGTTGGCCTCGTATGGTTCTCTTGGTACAGAATTTTCATTTTAGACTTTTCTAGTACACGCAGTACTAGCCTGTCACATCATGTGATGACACGTTTTTGCACAGGTACCCAAATATAACTGGAATTTTTACATTTGTATGGCAAACAGAATCCTAATTTGGTTTTACTTCTGATGGGGGGACTAAATCAACTTTTTTCAATACAATATTTTAATCAAATAACTGGAAAAAGGGCGGTCACTGAGCCTAATTGCTGTGTCTCTGTGTGTCTAACCCATGAAGAACTTGATTTGGGTTCTTCTTCTTTAGTTTACACTAAGAGCGAGTCATGAAATAAAACTGCTAAAAAGGCTGCAAGATCACTTAAAAGACTGTAAAAACAATATACGTTCATACTGATATTAAGAGTCCAGCCTAACAATAACCGTGAACCACCTGGGAGGAAGAAACCACAGCACTCTACTGTGAAAACAGCACTTTATAGTCAGACCCTCCACCAGGAGACCCCCAAGGCCTCCACCATAATTTGAACCCTGGCTACCTCTGCAAGACACATGGGTAGCCACAAAATAATACACATAGCATTTGCCTACATTAGAGCTCTTGGCTCAGAGCTAATTACTCTGCATTTTTCTTAATTAATTGAAGGTAGTTTCCTTTTGGACTGAGCCAGCTGGCTCCAGCACTCCCCATTCATCTCAACATCTTATTAATAAGCCCTCAGAATCAAATAAAAGGGGCAGCACAGGAGGGACAGTAAGAGGTGGATTGGGAAGCACTCAAGTTGAAGAGTGAGGGAGAGCGCCTCCTAATGGTGAGGGAAATTCTGAATGGTATTCAGAAGTTTTTATTCATTTTTCTGTAGATCTTTTTAAAATCAGCAGTGTTTAGTTTCCCTTTTGGGGAACAAACTGGGGAAAACTCGGCTGTAACATCAAATAAACACCAGTATTTAACTCTGATGGTCAGTAGATGTTGCAGTCAAGTTTCCCCCAATTACTGAACACTGTGGCTCTCAATAACTAACGTCTGTTTTCACTAAATGAAATAAGTATTTTCAGGTTATTGTGGGTCAGTTAGAAGTTATGGTCAGAAATCACTTCTGTAGTATTTTAATCTGCCTCTTGTTGGATGTTATATAGAGTTAGCCAGGCTGAAGTGCGGCCTCCACACGGAGGGGTTAGTTTAACAAGCTTGAAAACTAGGACCCTCAAATAAATAGACAATCAGATAACTCAATACCCCCCTGTATACAGGCAAGATTCATTTTTGGACATTTTTACAAACATAATAATCAAAAACTACTTTAGCTGCCATGTAAATTAAATATATTTTATCTAATAATGTCCGTATTACTTTAAGGACTAAAGTTTTCAGCCACTTTCACTTCTTTACTATGATGTATCCGGTACCAACAGGAACGCTGTTTTGTGTTTGCATCATTTTACCAAACTTTTTAGCCACCGTTTCATCTGGCCCTTCAATATGTTAGTCATCCCCACCCATTTGGTAAGTTGCAACATTTGCAGTCCCACTTTTGGCTGAATGTTTCATAAACACAAAGTGCTGGAAGGAAAGTTGGTGTTTTCATTAAAAATGATTCATCAAAAACAAAATGTGAGGTTGTGGCCTGCTCCTCCGTTTGAATTTACTGAAGGAAGGTGGTTTCAGGCCGTTACATCCTCAACAGGCCTTTGCACTTCACTTTTCCCTTCTTGCAGGAAAATTTGCTCAGTCAGGAAACAAACCAGAGCACCATTACGGCTTAATCTTCAGTTCTGTTAAAGTTTCTGAATGTGAGGAAACATATCAAGGGTTATTTGATTTGAACCACATTCAGCAAAGCCGCTCAGTGCAAAGCTCCACACATCCACATAAATCACACATAATAACGTCTGTTAGAAAATCCCCGGTGGCGCCGGAGCCTGGATAAGATGCTAATCCACCATGATTCCATTTCCTTGCATTTTCTCAACAATGCAATCCGGAGCGGCTCCCTTTCTCTTCGGTCTTCTAGGACATCGGAAACGCATTCTGATTAGTTCTAGAACGAATGGGTTAATCTACAGTCAGCATGTGCGATTCTGATCTGCTGGAAACCAATCTTTTTTTGTCTGGTTTGGTTTTTTCCACCAGCTCTTATTTTTTGAGAGCACTGCAAAGATGTTCTGAAAGAGAAGCTTCGTTATGAAGCCACAAACAGAGCATCGAAATGAGCTTTCAGGATGTGCTGACATGCAGGACCAAAACAACGTCTTAGAAGAACCACTTCGGGATCCTAAAAGAACAGTGGACCTCATTCACCAACCGTTCTTAAGAAATCTCTTCTTAAAACCCCCTTAGCTTTTTACAAAGGTTCTGACGTTCAAGTGTTTTCTTATGCGAGATTTGTTCTTGGGTAAGAACAGAATCTGAACACACTCAAGAGCACAAAGGTGGGAACAGTTCTGAGCTTTAGGAACACGTCATGAATCTGCTGCAGACTTTTTCTTAGGAGCTTTATCAAAAACACGTTTAAGAAAAAAAGATTTTGGTAAATGAGGCCCAAAGTTTGAAAAAGAGATGTCTGAGGTTACAGAACCCTCAGGGTTACCAATGTAAGGGCTGTTCCAAGAACCTTTATGCTACATTGAAGTTCTTCACAAAAATGGTTCTCTTAAGCAGTGGCTCACAACTTGGTCCTCAGGGCCAAACCAACACAATGTCGATGTCCAAAGAAAAACCTGTATCTCCATTTTTGTCCGTGGTGGCTGTTCTCTACATCGAGTGACGATTTCATGACAAATGGACCAACAGAAATGCTCCAAAATGACCACTGCAAAAAAACGGTATCTTGTCAATTATTCTAAACATTGTCAATTCTAAAATATCTCCTGTTGAGATGGTTGCAAGATTAATTTAAGATTAATTTAACTTATTTATAGACAAGTAGCAATTTTTTAAATCACAATTCATTCTCTCTCATTATACTGGCAGATAGTTTTGCTTGTTTTAAGAAATGTGCTTGAAAACCAGCAAAAGTATCTGCTAGTATAGTGAGATACTTTCACTTATTAAAATTACCTAAAACAAGTAAATGTCTAGAAATAAAGCTAGATAATCTTGTGCACAACCATCTCAAAACAGGACATATTAGATATACTGACTAGACTTAAGATCATTTCATATGACAAGACAGCATTTTTTTGCAGTGCTGCAAAATAAAATCTCTTCGCACAGACTTAAAATTAAATGTCCTGTAAAGTTTTTTGGAGATTTTTCTTTGGACAGCGACGATAGAAATGCATGGAAAACATGGGCTGTATGAGGAGCCCTGCTCTTAAAAAACATCCACTGGTTCTTTAGGAGACCAAAAGTGGTTCTTCTATGGCATCACACATTTTTAAGTGATGTGAAAAACATGAAAACTCATGAGCAGTGAAAAAGATCAAGTACAGGGGCAGTGGGATTGATCTTAGGAAAACGTGCTTTTAATCTAAAATTCTGATGCACTCTTGGCAGTTTCTTGGAATTACTTAGTTCACAGAGTTCAACAACTGTGCTTATGTTGTCCAAGTGACTTTTTTTTTTTTTTAATTGCTAACGTTTCCAACATCAACATCTCAATATGTGCAAAATCCGACCAACATCATTTAAAAATTAAGATATATTTTAAATAGAAATCACTTTGCCCATCCCTGGATTCTACTGGAATGGTGCTTGGACCCCGATAATTGCCATTTGTGATGTAGTTTGCAAATGGTAAGAGCTAATAGAGGT
Organism: Pygocentrus nattereri; assembly: GCF_015220715.1. NCBI lineage: Eukaryota > Metazoa > Chordata > Actinopteri > Characiformes > Serrasalmidae > Pygocentrus > Pygocentrus nattereri. The sequence continues at coordinate 4,654,828 of NC_051219.1, forward strand.
TAGGAGACCGGTAGTCTTGGTTCCAAACAATGGTAATTCACACATATTAAGCCCTTTTGCCTGCCATTCGAAAACTATTCAAGAAAGAAACACAAACAAATCAGAAAATTCGACTTCACCGCTCGCGCTCACCTTGAAGTGCAGTGGCATTTCATTCAAAATGCAGCCTGTTTTTTTTTTTTTAAGCACGTATGGAAAACAAGACCATTTCACTTGAGACAAATAATAGACAACACTTTATTAATCTGATAAACTTAGTAACAAAAAAAAAACAACAATAAAACAAAGTACACCAAAAAGAAGTTATATAGTTATTATTTCTTTTTCTTGTTGTTCTGCCAACGACAAAGAATCTCAACAAATGGACATGAGATCTTGACCCAAAAATAACTGGTTTAAAATTCGAAAACTTCAAAACTGGACAGCAAAAACAGAAAACTACATCTACAAGTAAAATCTCAAATAAAACTCCACTTCCCAGAGTTCACAGCACTTCAGCCTGGGGTCACTTCCTTCGAAAAAGCCTCACTCACAGCAACACATGTAAAAGTCATGAAACAGGCTCAGGCGCCGAGAGGAGACGCAGATCGACCAGGCCAAAGAAGAAAAGCACTCGCGTACTCGCTCGAACACACGCTCACGAGTCGAGACGTCGTGAAAACACTATGAGCAGAAACCGTCAGCTGGCTGAAGGGCTCCTACGGATGGCAGAACTATGGAGCGCAGCCCTGTTAGAGAAACGAGGAGAATGACCGAGAAAGGAAAAAGAAAGAAAGAAGGAAAAACCAAAGGGTGGGCGTGAGTAATGCAAATTCCTAGGAGACCTGGTGGGGGCATTCCACAAAGCGGGATTTCTCAGTAGAGCCCAAAGTGAGGCTAATAGGAACACTGACTTACACTCAACAACAGTGTGCCTAAAGGGGTTCTTTGGAGCCATGAACCTTTGTGGGCTCCTTAAAGCAGTGGTTCTCAACCCGAACCTCAGGGAAACCCAGACGATCCACATTTTTGCTCACAATATGGCTAGAACGTTCTGGAGGTCCCCAGTTTGAAACCAGTGCTTTAAAAGATCCTTGATTCTTCAGAGAACCATTTCTGAAAATGAGCTGAAGAACCACAGTTTAAAGAACCTCCACGTAAAATAAAAGTTCTGCAACAAAGCTGTTTCCTGAGTCCAAGCTGAGAACAATTTGGGCACCGTTTTGTTGAGCGTACCTCTCCTTTTGTTGGGCAGGACTGACTTTAAGGGAATTCTACCAATTTTTCAAAAATATCCGAGTTAATTAAACAGTGGAGATGTAAGCAAAGTCGTTCCGAGTGGTTTGACGTGAAATGCTAAGTTCTAGAGAAACCTAAGTAAGTCGCAGAGGTGACGACAGGAACCAGACGTCTGAAGATCCAGACGTTTAACGCCTCTAAAAGCTCCCTCACAGGAAATGACTACTTAAAGAGGTTATGAATTCACTGCCTGATGACAGATATTGTTTAACAACATTTTTGAGATGATTTTGGAAGATCACAAGCTCAGAAATGAAGAACCCTGCAGTGGGTCTGGTGGGATCGTTCTTAGGAGAGCACTGTAGTGATAATACAGGTGTTATTTCTTGGAATTCTTTAGTTCATTGAGTTCAACATCTGTGCATATGTTACAAAAAAAAAAAATCATTTGATTTCATGACTTGTTAATGCTCACCACACCCAAACCTCAGCATATACGAAATCTGGGTGGCATCTTTTCAGGCTTTTAATAGAGGCCCCTTTGCCCTTCATTGGGTTCTACGAGTTCCAGAAATAGTGTTGTGCTTGGACCCCGACAATTGCTGCCAAAGGCGTGTAACGCATCTAAAAGCTCCCTCACAGAAAGTCATACAGACATACAAAACACGCTGCCCGACGTCTGAGACATCGTTCTGAGTTTGGTCTAAAATGTTTTTTTTTTTTTTTTTTACAGTCGGTTCACAGTGGAGAAGTTAATGCAGGGAGTACTACAGCAGAAGTCTCCAAAAAACTTTTCCATTATTTTCCATCATCATGATTACATCAAACCACCCTGAATGACTTTGTTTACATCTCAATGCATAAAAGGAAAAAAAAAATAAAAAATTGACAGAATTCCTCTTTAGGTTATCTGGATAACTGCTTTGTGAAACATTCACAGGCTTCTAATCAGTTGCTTTCAATGTATAAAGAGACCCCCACAAAGTCTGCATTACTCAAACGCCCCCTCTCCACATCGAAACTACCCCCAGTTCCCATCTTCACCCCGTTCTAGGCTGCGTCACCGCGAATCCAAACTTCTTAAATGTGATTAATTTGTTTACATTTTTTGCTTTTCAGAGGTTTCGTTAGCAGTTCTAGGCGATCGGGCAGAGAGCGCGTTTCCATGGCAACAGTACAGCGGCGGGTGGGGGGTGGGTGGGTTGGGTGTAGTGGGTCACACTTCCGTCACCGTACACTGACCATCAGGGCTGCGTGAGCGAACGCTGCCGTGACCACTGGCTCCACCACCCGGGGGCAGTCTGTCCAGCTGCTGCAGTCTGTGCCTGCCCTGAGCCCCTTCTGCCCGCTCCCCAACACCTTCCTCACCGCCGCGTTCGACGCCATCGTCATCATCCTCACTGGTGCCCGACTCTGATTCATATCCCGAAGCATCAGGAGCGGCCGAATCGTCTTCATCGTCGTCCTCGTCCTCCTCCTCAGGCCCGGCGTGGCCTATATTGAACTGAGCGAACGCCTGAACGAGCGACAGGGGCCCGGAGGCGGCAGGGCTGCTCGGGTGACCCCCTAGTATGGTGGGTGGCCGAACAGGAGGGGGAGCGAATCCCACCTGAGGACGCCCCCCACTGGCCACCGTATCCGCTCCATCTGCTGAACTTTCCCTCTCTGGGACACCTCCGTCCATACTGCCCACCGAATCCCCACTTGCTGGCACGCCAGCGTTCGGTGACCCTGCTGGTGCTCCAGTTCCAGATCCAGATCCACTTGCCGCTCCAGGTCCAGGAGCAGGTCCGGGCTCAGGATCCAGTCTCAGTCCAGCCACCCCTTTCTTAGGGATGTCCACCACGTCTCTCTTCATCCTCCTACGGCGGCCGTGCTCGTTCCTCCGGTACTGCACCATGTTCTCCAAGTCGGCCACATACAAGAAACCGGCGATGAGCATCTCGGCGCTCTTCTTGCCCTTGTTGTAGGCGTCTTCCAGCTCGCGGCTGGTGCGTTCATCGTACTGCCACCAGCCGTTGCGCCCCTCGTAGTACCACGCGTGGTCACCGGCCCCCGTGCCGCGGCTGCCCGAGGCAGAGGCCTTCAGCTCCTCGGGCGACAGCAGCGTGGGCCGCTCCAGGAAGTCCTCGGGCACCTCCTGCCTGCAGAGGGCGCAACGCTTGCTGTGCCAGGATGCACCTTTCACGCACAGGAAGCAGAAGACGTGGCGGCAGGGCAGGCGCACCGGGTGGACGCAGCTCTGCAGGCAGATGGCGCACTCCAGGACAGGAAGAGCAGGGGAGGAAGGGGAGGGGCTCCCACTGCTGCCCGTCACAGAGTCCCCACCCACCTTCTTACCCGAAGCCAGCGCGTCCACAGAGTGATCGACCTCACCACAGCTAGCCATTCTGTAAGAGCAGCAGAAACATGGGTGAAATATCACAGCCTTCAAACATCATTTACCAAATATAACGGTGTTACGGCATCTGGCAACACTTCATTTTAATAAAGGTTTGGTGGTGTTGGTCCACCACGCTTAAACGTCTGGCGTAGCTCGTTTGGATTAGACTGTTCTGTTCCTTTTTCTTCTCACACCAACATTATACAGCATTAGTGAAAGAGACGGAACAACGGTTGGTTAGTGTAGTGGGTAACACCTCAGCCTTCTACACTGTAGACTGGGGTTCAATCCCCCACCTGGGTAATCACCCTACACTACACCAATAAGAGTCCTTGGGCAAGATTCCTAACACTGCCCTGGCCTCTCTGTGTAAAATTACACTGTGCAAGTTTTAGGGATTTGGAGACCTCTCTGGTGGAAACGTGTAACTGCACCAAACGTGGAAGAAAGCTGTAACGTGGATCGTGTTTCGGTCTCCTTCCCCACAGGGGAGGAAAATTCAAAGAGAACTCGGTCAAAACTCGGTGAAGATGAATGATCTACCACTGACGCTACTGATACTACTGATCGATATTATTGATCTACTATGAATGATGTATTCATCAGTGTAATGCAGATTCTGAGAACATCCAGCCGGACCTTCTTTTGGAGCCCCGTGTGTGACGTTAATACTTACAAACACACAAAGTGGTCCGAAAAACTCGATTCGATGCGTCTGTCTTCGAAATGAATATTTAAGGCCACACGCCGTTTACATTTTAGCCTTTTTTCCATGTAATAAGGCTTTTTTTTTTGCAGGTTTAACAAAAAAATTCTTACATAGTGTAGCTTTAAAAACTAAAGGCCCTGCAGTTTTACACCACAGAACGCTACAAGAGACAGAAGGCTTAGTTTTAATCAACACTGCTAAAGCTGAGAGAGCAGTATTGCGGTGCTGCATAAACACAGGTACAGATTATACGCTGCCCGGCACGAACTCAGGCACTTTGTTTTCATTAGAGGCAATGACACGTACCACCATGTGGCAACCTGTACCGTTGCAGCGCACCTCACCGCGTTAGCGGATATTAAAGAAATGCAACGTTTCCGAATCTGTGAACTCGGCGTAAACAGGCCACACAGGGAGGCTCCGAGACAGGCGACTCCTTTAGCCCAGTTCCTCTAAAGTCACGCGTAAACAGGAGCTGCTTGTGTCTTTGTTCATTGTCTCTGCTCGACGTTACACAACAGCCTCATGTTGTCCTCCTCTAACATTTTGACCTAAAAAAGGCGAAAGCCAAGCCAATCTGGGCCGGTTAACGAACCTAACCTAACACATGATGTGCACTGTGGTTAAAGGGGAATTCCACCCATTTAGCCAAATTTCTGCCTAATTCAGTGCACGAGACGTAGTCGGAGAGATTCAGAGGGGGTTCGGTGTGAAATGGTTCAGACGTCTTTAACGTGGTGGTGATGGGAACCAGGCGTCGCCATGACAACACCACAAATATAGACATTTTACTTACCACCAGAGAACCTGCACGAGTCCTCTGAGCTTTACAGGGAGTGTTGATGAGGGCAGAACAGGGGCAAGTCTGAAACAATAGGTTTTCTGTGGGGGGGGTTATTTCGCCTTATAACAGCCTGCATGTTCCCGCTCCACCATGAATGGATTACAATAAGAAGATCTAAGACGACCTAAGGCGAAAGGATATGCCGGGGGGCTTTTAAAGGGGGACGTCTGGTTCCTATCACCACCACTGTGAACGTTTGGGACTCCAGGTTTCTTCACTTCACACCAAACCGCTCTGTTTACATCTCAACCAGGTAATTACGCAGGACGTCTAAAATTCGGAGGAGTTCTCCTTCACACCTGCCTCAGGTGTTCATCTTCTCGGTACAGTCCTGCGGGCTGGCAGGAGCGAGGCTGAGACCAGGTGACAGCTGGTGGCAGAGAAGACCACAAAATGGCAAAACGGTCAAACAAAGCCTCCCAAACACAACAGACGCGCCGCAGCCACACACGACACGAGAGCCTAACATTTTAGCGAGGAACGGCGCCTCGGGCGCTTTAGAGGCGATTAAGCGAGTCAGCGGCGGAGTATATCGCGTTTTTAACACTTCACCGTCGGCTGTCTTTACACAAACACCGGAGGCTAAGCTAACACACACAACGACTCGGTTTCTCGTTGGAACTGTTCCGTTCCACCTTAAACAGTGCAGCAGTTACATTCTGGCGCCTGAAACCGCCGCGACCGCAGCGCCATTTAAGGTGGAGCGGAACAATTCCAGCAAGAAGCGTTTCGTCGCACAAACACCGCTGTGTGAGGTTAAGCCGAGGCCTTAGCTTAGCTGCTAATGCTAACGCCAGCCCAGCTGCGGCCTTCCGACACACCCCGAGCCAAACGCGGGCGTCTCGCCCGGACGCCGCGGGGGGGGGGGCGCCTCTTCAGCGCCAGAAGCCGAGAACCAGCGCCGTGTTTACCGCCGGAGAGCCGGAGCGGCGCGGCGTCGTGCCGCTGGGTTAGTTAGCCTGCCCGCGGCTAGCAGCCCAGCTAACCGACACCAGAAGCAGGTCAGCGGCTCACCTGAGAGAAGCAGCCCGAGTCCCGCCCGAATCCCGCCCGAGTCTCAGCACAGAGCCGCGCTGTCCGCTCGGCCGCCGGACGGGTTTCTGCTCATCTTCGGCCGATTCTGCTGTTTATTAGCCGGACAGTCGGAGCGCGAGCCGAGCACAGACCTGACCGCTGCGCGTTAGTGGGAGTCAGCACTGCGCAGGAGAGTGCGCAGGAGCAGCGCAGATCAACGAGGCGTGCTGCGCTGGAACGGAGCGCACAGTGACTCACTGAGAGGAGCAAAACAATCAGATCTGAAGGAGTGAAATAACTGCGTCCGAGTAGAGTAGAGTAGAGTAGAGTAGCATAGAATAGAACGGAGTAGAATAGAATAGAACACAATAGAATAGAGTAGAGTAGAATAGAACACAATAGAATAGAGTAGAATAGAATAGGTGTTTACAGTGAGTCACTGAGAGCAACACAATAATCAGATCTGAAGGAGTAAAATAACTGTGTATAGAGTAGAGTAGAATAGAATAGAACGGGATAGAATAGAATAGAACAGAATATATGAAATCAGAATAGCAGTGTTCACAATGCTTGACTGAGAGGTACAAAACAATATAAACAACCTGAACTAATATAACTGTTTATACAGAATAGAATAGAAAAGAATTATGTTAGGTTATGTTAGGTTAGGTGTGTTACAGGTGTGGATGAGTTAGGATAGGTGTGTTACAGGTGCGGTTATGTTAGGTTAGGTGTGTTATAGGTGTGGTTATGTTAGGTTAGGTGTGTTACAGGTGTGGTTATGTTAGGTTAGGCGTGTTACAGGTGTGGTTATGTTAGATTAGGTGTGTTACAGGTGCGGTTATGTAAGGTTAGGAGTGTTATAGGTGTGGTTATGTTAGGTTAGGTGTGTTACAGGTGCGGTTATGTTAGGTTAGGAGTGTTACAGGTGTGGTTATGTCAGGCTAGGAGTGTTACAGGTGTGGTTATGTTAGGTTAGGTGTCTTACAGGTGTGGTTATGTTAGGTTAGGTGTGTTACAGGTGTGGATATGTTAAGTTAGGTGTGTTACAGGTGTGGATATGTTAAGTTAGGTGTGTTACAGGTGTGGATAAGTTAGGTGTGTTACAGGTGTGGATATGTTAAGTTAGGTGTGTTACAGGTGTGGATATGTTAAGTTAGGTGTGTTACAGGTGTGGATAAGTTAGGTGTGTTACAGGTGTGGTTATGTTAGGTTAGGTGTGTTACAGGTGTGGTTATGTTAGGTTAGGTGTGTTACAGGTGTGGATATGTTAAGTTAGGTGTGTTACAGGTGTGGATAAGTTAGGTTAGGCGTGTTACAGGTGTGGTTATGTTAGATTAGGTGTGTTACAGGTGCGGTTATGTAAGGTTAGGAGTGTTACAGGTGTGGATAAGTTAGGTGTGTTACAGGTGCGGTTATGTTAGGTTAGGTGTGTTACAGGTGCGGTTATGTTAGGTTAGGTGTGTTACAGGTGCGGTTATGTTAGTTTAGGTGTGTTACAGGTGTGGTTATTATGTTAGATTAAGTTATAGACAAAATAATCAGGATAAATGTGTAAAATGTTGATATTTTTTTAATGTTCTATGCAGATAAATCAGCCTGGAGTCAAACTGAGCCCATCGAATGTTTATGATCTGTACAGAATGTGTTCAGGGCATTCAAAACATATCATCATGATCCTTGTTTTTACCCTGTTTTCCCCATTAAATTAGGAAAAGTCATTAAATATGAAGCAAATAATCAAACCCTTTAGCTCACCTTGCCTGATCTATCTTACGGTCACACGCAATTCTGACTATTCTGAGCTCTGTTGTACCTCTACTACATCGTATCACACTGATCAACATTACCCTCGTTTCCCTTTTTTCATTGATCAAGAGAGAAAAAGCAGCATACAGTTCTTCATAATCTTCTCCTTTTCATCATTATTGTATGCTCAAAAAATAAAATGTTTCTCATCCAGAGCCATGAAACTTTGCAGGATCATATACCCAAGTGTACTTGTGCTTTTCTAAGTGTCTCTTTTCCCATAGGAAACGAAAGGTTAACTGCCATTGTGATGTCACAGCAGACATCTCTCACACAGACACTCATACGCAGTACACACAGACTCACACACTTAATTTAAAGTGGAACTGTATTCAAGGTAACACTGAATTTAAAGTGTATTGGATTTAATGTATCTGTAAACTTACAGTGGCAGTGAATTTAAGGTGGCATCTCGGTAAATTTAGGGTGGCAGTGCGTTTAAGGTGGCATTGTATTTAAGGTATTAGTAAATCTAAGGTGGCACTGAATTGGCTGTGGTAGTGTGTTTACGGTCTCAGTAAATTTAAGGCGGCAGTGTATTTAAGGTACACTCACACACAGGGACAGTGAACCAACACAGCGTAGTGTAATTAACTAGGGAATCGAATCGAATACCATTAATGTGGTTTCAGCTGATGTGTTTCTCCTGCTAAAGACGTCCTTAATAGTATAAATTAGAAACAGGATCTTGGTCGTGTGTGTTTGCTTCTCCAGACCTTCAGTCTGTGACACAGCAGGGCCTCCTTGGCACTCACTACGTAGTCAGGGTCACACACAGGTAGAGCTGCCCAGAGTGAGCCTCACCACGCAATATGAACAGTTGTGATTAAAATCATTAAAATTATTGGTTGAAAAATCTGCCACTTAAAAGAATCTCCCTCACCTGTCTGTCCTCTAGGGGGCAGTGTTTCATTGTGCATGAGCCCAAACTCTTCTCCTAACCCAGCCTTACTCGGTTCCTCTGGCCCTGCACTGTACAGCGCTCTGTTTTCCTGCTCTACACCCCCCTGAGAACGGGCTGATGAGTCAGGGATGCTGGAGCAGGAAAACACCACGAGCAGGATTAGCAAACGCTGCTCTAAAAATGCCTCCCAATGTTTTCTTAAATGTCGCACTTAATCGACTGTGTCCTATGTTCGGGAAGAATCAGTTGGCCTAATATCTGCTACCCTGTGCTGTTTAAGAGATGCATTTCTGTAATTTTAGGACAATCGCGAGGCCCTGCATTCGCTATAAAGCCTAAACAAGAGAATTAAAAACCTGGTCCTAATCCTAATAGCACTACTGACAATGCCCTGGACATCTGTACTGGGCGCTATCCAAAGAGGGACCCTCACTTCTGTGCACGAGCTTTAAAACGGAATCCCATCAATTTTTCAATATTTCTGCATAATTAAGTGGTTGAGATGTAAACAGAGTCGTTCAGAGCGGTTCGGTGTGAAACGCTCCGTTCTAGAGAAACGTACTGAGTCAGAACTGTTCACAATGGTGGTGATAGGAACCAGACGTCCACCTCTAAAAGCTCCATCGTAGACGTGGGATGATTACAAATGATGCCGCAGAAGTCAGGCGGTGGTGTGTTGAAGGGCTTGGTAAATTTAAGGTGGCAGTGTATTTAAGGTAGTAGTAAATGCACTCACACAGAGAGGGTGATAACCAAACCCAGCACAGCACAGTGTAATTAACTAGGGAGTCAAGTGAAATACCATTAATGTGGTTGTAGCTGATGTAATGTGGTAATGTGGATACAATCGTGAGGCTCTTCATTCGCTATAAAGCCTAAACAAGAGACTAACAACAAGGCAAAAAGGCAAGCTGAGCGCAGAGACCTTAGGCCCTATGGTAGACCCGGGCCTCACCCGGACGTTCTCGACGCGTCTCCGAGGTGCTGCGATGGCCGTTTTCATCCGGATGACTCACCAGCGCCGGGCCGTAATTGTAATTGTTCTTCTGGTCGGCTATTTTAATTCCTCCATCGACGCCCTGAAGGTTGATTCCTTAACAAGTGAGGGTGCAGGAACCTGCAGGAACGTCTCCCTCCAGGGAGAGGCCTTCCTCTCTCATTCTCTCCCTACCTCTCGCTCGCTCCCTCCCTCTCTCTCTCTCTTTTTCTCTTTTTACCTTTCCTTCTGCCGCGTTTGCCCTCCTTTCTCCACCCAGCTCTATTGTCAGCGTTTTTCTCTGTGTTCCTGTCACCAAACACCTGGCAACAATAGGACGTGCGGTGAAGGGTAGGGTGAGCTAAACTGGGGCACGGCGGGTACACAGGCTCTGTTTTAGAGGTAAGAGCACAACTCTCAGCACCTCTAAGCTCAGGCAGATCCAGCGAGCGCTTGGGCGTGTAGGAGGAACAAATCTGGCACGCTATAATAAGCCATTGTAAAAGAACACCTACGGAGTTACACTAAGTGGAAGCCAGAAATTACACTTTGCAGGCTTTATCCTTTCAACTCACCTAGCTTTGCCCCGCCCACAGACGTGCTATCGAACTCTGAAGTCGTGTAATCGGCGTCTGGCCCGCATTAGGAGCCCCGGCTCAAAGCAGACTCCTCTATGGGGAAAAACGTCGTCCCTCGAGATGAGCTGAGATATTCTAAACCTGATGCACTTTGCTCCTATTTTTCCAGAGCTTCTAAAATACGAATGTTGTTTACTAGTGGAAAGATCCATGGGGCTGTAGAGAAGCAAACACTGCTGCGCAACGAACTGACATCACAGCATTTTGAAAAATATACTTGAAACAAAGTCGTCTACCAAAATAGTGAGAAAATTAGAATTCACTCAGTAAAATCACCTAAAACGAAACACGGTCATTGGTAGACAAGATTTTTCAAGCTCTATCAGTTCTGCCTTAGACAGGATAACGTATCTCGTCCTTATCTTACGCAGAAACAATATTCCATTAGCGTATCTTAGGTAGATGGTCATTTTTAGGTAGACTAGGACATCTTTGGTAGGCTAGCACATCTTAGGAAGACGAGCATGTCTTAGGCAGATTAGCATTTATTGGGGTAAACTAATATTTTATGTAGAAGAGCAAATCTTAGGTAAACTATCTTATTTTAGGCAGATTAGCTCATCTTAGGTAGATGAGTATATCTTAAGCAGGCTAGCATATCTTAAGCAGGCTACCATATCTTAAGTAGGCTAGCATATCTTAAGTAGGCGAGTATATCTTAAGTAGATGAGTATATCTTAAACAGGCTAGCATATCTTAAGTAGGCGAGTATATCTTAAGTAGACGAGTATATCTTAAGCAGGCTAGCATATCTTAAGTAGGCGAGTATATCTTAAGTAAGCTACCATATCTTAAGTAGGCGAGTATATCTTAAGTAGATGAGTATATCTTAAGTAGGCTAGCATATCTTAAGTAGGCGAGTATATCTTAAGTAGATGAGTATATCTTAAACAGGCTAGCATATCTTAAGTAGGCGAGTATATCTTAAGTAGACGAGTATATCTTAAGCAGGCTAGCATATCTTAAGTAGGCGAGTATATCTTAAGTAGATGAGTATATCTTAAGCAGGCTAGCATATCTTAAGTAGGCGAGTATATCTTAAGTAGACGAGTATATCTTAAGCAGGCTAGCATATCTTAAGTAGGCGAGTATATCTTAAGTAGGCGAGTATATCTTAAGTAAGCTACCATATCTTAAGTAGGCGAGTATATCTTAAGTAGATGAGTATATCTTAAGCAGGCTAGCATATCTTAAGTAGGCGAGTATATCTTAAGTAGATGAGTATATCTTAAGCAGGCTAGCATATCTTAAGTAGGCGAGTATATCTTAAGTAGACGAGTATATCTTAAGCAGGCTAGCATATCTTAAGTAGGCGAGTATATCTTAAGTAGACGAGTATATCTTAAGCAGGCTACCATATCTTGAGCAGGCTAGCATATCTTAAGTAGGCGAGTATATCTTAAGCAGGTTAGCATATATTAAGTAGGCGAGTATATCTTAAGTAGATGAGTATATCTTAAGCAGGCTAGCATATCTTAAGTAGGCGAGTATATCTTAAGTAGACGAGTATATCTTAAGCAGGCTAGCATATCTTAAGTAGGCGAGTATATCTTAAGTAGATGAGTATATCTTAAGCAGGCTAGCATATCTTAAGTAGGCGAGTATATCTTAAGTAGACGAGTATATCTTAAGCAGGCTAGCATATCTTAAGTAGGCGAGTATATCTTAAGTAGACGAGTATATCTTAAGCAGGCTACCATATCTTGAGCAGGCTAGCATATCTTAAGTAGGCGAGTATATCTTAAGCAGGCTAGCATATCTTAAGTAGGCGAGTATATCTTAAGTAGATGAGTATATCTTAAGCAGGCTAGCATATCTTAAGTAGGCGAGTATATCTTAAGTAGACGAGTATATCTTAAGCAGGCTAGCATATCTTAAGTAGGCGAGTATATCTTAAGTAGATGAGTATATCTTAAGCAGGCTAGCATATCTTAAGTAGGCGAGTATATCTTAAGCAGGCTAGCATATCTTAAGTAGGCGAGTATATCTTAAGTAGGCGAGTATATCTTAAGTAGATGAGTATATCTTAAGCAGGCTAGCATATCTTAAGTAGGCGAGTATATCTTAAGCAGGCTAGCATATATTAAGTAGGCGAGTATATCTTAAGTAGACGAGTATATATTAAGCAGGCTAGCATATCTTAAGTAGGCGAGTATATCTTAAGCAGGCTAGCATATCTTAAGTAGGTGAGTATATCTTAAGCAGGCTAGCATATCTTAAGCAGGCTAGCATATCTTAAGTAGGCGAGTATATCTTAAGCAGGCTAGCATATCTTAAGTAGACGAGTATATCTTAAGTAAGCTACCATATCTTAAGTAGACGAGTATATCTTAAGCAGGCTAGCATATCTTAAGTAGGCGAGTATATCTTAAGCAGGCTAGCATATCTTAAGTAGGCGAGTATATCTTAAGTAGGCGAGTATATCTTAAGTAGATGAGTATATCTTAAGCAGGCTAGCATATCTTAAGTAGGCGAGTATATCTTAAGCAGGCTAGCATATATTAAGTAGGCGAGTATATCTTAAGTAGACGAGTATATATTAAGCAGGCTAGCATATCTTAAGTAGGCGAGTATATCTTAAGCAGGCTAGCATATCTTAAGTAGGTGAGTATATCTTAAGCAGGCTAGCATATCTTAAGCAGGCTAGCATATCTTAAGTAGGCGAGTATATCTTAAGCAGGCTAGCATATCTTAAGTAGACGAGTATATCTTAAGTAAGCTACCATATCTTAAGTAGACGAGTATATCTTAAGTAGTCTAGCATATCTTAAGTAGACGAGTATATCTTAAGTAGATGAGTATATTTTAAGCAGGCTAGCATATCTTAAGTAGGCAAGTATACCTTAAGCCGGCTAGCATATCTTAAGTAGGCGAGTATATCTTAAGTAGGCGAGTATATCTTAAACAGGCTAGCATATCTTAAGTAGGCGAGTATATCTTAAGCAGGCTAGCATATCTTAAGTAGGCGAGTATATCTTAAGTAAGCTACCATATCTTAAGTAGACAAGTATATCTTAAGTAGGCGAGTATATCTTAAGCAGGCTAGCATATCTTAAGTAGGCGAGTATATCTTAAGTAAGCTACCATATCTTAAGTAGACAAGTATATCTTAAGTAGGCGAGTATATCTGAAGCCGGCTAGCATATCTTAAGTAGACGAGTATATCTTAAGTAGGCGAGTATATCTTAAGCCGGCTAGCATATCTTAAGTAGACGAGTATATCTTAAGTAGGCGAGTATATCTTAAGCCGGCTAGCATATCTTAAGTAGTCTAGCATATCTTAAGTAGACGAGTATATCTTAGGTAGACTAGCCGTCTTCTCGTCCTCCTCTAGCTAGAAATCAACATCTTATCTGTTACCTGCGAGACAGAAGCTGCACAAAACTAGACACCGTGCCCAGCTTGTTTTCCATTTTCTCTTAATAAAGCACATGGCAGATATATTTTTGGGTTGTGGACAAGAATGCTGAGCTGCCCACTGACTCAGCCAGTGTTAGCTATTCAGAGGAACTTTCTCCCAGTGCACCATCACGCAGACTGAGGCTGTGATCACATTCTGGTGGGAAAGTCAGAGATTAGCAGAAATCTGATATATGAAAGGTGTGCTGAGTATTCAGACTCGAACGAAAGCCTGCAAAAATCAAATGAGTCTCATAAGCTCAAGTCACGATGAGTCCTAAGTCTCAGATCAATGAGTTCGAGTCAAGTTGCAAGTCATGAAACTGGTTTAGATTCGAGTCTAAAGATGCCAGAATGTTTTCCTGGCAATAAATTCATCTTAAGTCAATGTATGTGATATTTCTCATTATAAGACTGATGTAAGAATATTATGAATGAATCTATTTCTAGTCCTTTTTATTTCTTTGAAGTAATTTTTTAGATCATTTGTCTAAAAATGAAGCTTGAAACAAGTCAAGTTATCTGCTAAGAAAATAAGACTTTTTTTTTCCGATTAAATGACCTAAAACAAATAAGAACGACTAAAAAGGTAGAAAAATCTTGTTTTTGTAATCTTGTGAATTAATGTTCTTCATAACCTTCTTATTATTATTCTACGCTCAAAATATAAAATGTTTCTTGTGCCACAGTTTTTGAGCTACAGCCACGAAATGTTCAAAGACGATATTTTTTCCCTTACAAATTAAATTGAGGATTGTTTGGAACATTCAAGTCTTAGGCTATGTTTACGTAGCAGCTGAAAGTGGCCTGAATCAGATTTTCTCACCAAATCTGAGATAAACAGTCGTGACGGCCAGCAAATGCCTGTCGCTCCCGGAGCTTCAGTCTCATCTTCGCCAGCATCACAGGAGTAATTATGAAGTTCCAGTGGTTGACAGCTGGGCTCATCACCCAGAATGTGTTAGAGTTGCCGTAAAAAGTCCCAATATTCAGCCACTTCTTCGGTTTGTGTCCTCGGATTCCTTAACCTGTCCTCTGGTGCTGCAGCCTCGGGTTCCTCTGGCTGCACTCGGCCATTTCGTTTGCGATGAGTTTCTCCTATTTTTTGCTCAGGAACATCAACCTAAATTTAATATTATTATGAAATAATACGAAATAATACCAGCTGGATGAGGAAGATTAACAGATGCTCCGGGATCAGACCTGGAAAGATCCTGGGGACAAACCAGAGACCAACATCTACCAGAAACCTGTCAGAACCTTACAAATGATCACTTGTGCAACACAGTGATCAATAAAAGTACAGATCCATGTGCTGAAGTGGATCATGAAGACACCAGGCACGTCGAGCTTACTTCTTCCCAGCTGTCAGGAGACGAAGACGGATTCTGAGCCACGAGTACAGAGCCATCAGTCAAACCGGAGACTCCCTGGAATCCCAGGAGAAGAGCACTCGTGGCATCAGACATGACGTCTGCAGTGCTTCAACAGAGCCTGTTCTCAACAAGGCCACAAGAAGCTATTTGTAATATATGCCCACCATCACGTACGACTCAGATATAAGAGCCTGCAGAACGTTTCATCCCCAACTGTTTCAAGCCTGGATATATGGGCCCTGTGAATCAGGATGAAGGGAATACATTAGCAAGTAAAGAGTCGCTCTGCACTGCGTCCCGAGTCCAGCGCTGAAGATCTGTGGGACGACTCTGCTCCTGAGATCAGACATGAAGCTGTCAGTGGCACGTTGGTGTCTGAAGCTTATTTCTATAGTCTATTTCTATAGCACTGCAGCTCTGATGGTAATGTGGCTAACGAGTAATGGAAGCTTTTACAGCCAGCAGACAGACGGCAGACACGCCTGGGCGGGTTGACTAGTTTTGCGGTAAGAAGGAATCAAACCAGCCACATGTTTGGAGCCGTGGTGGTCAGTTCTTTGAGTGAGATGCAGTTATTTTCATCATAGGGATACTGGGCTAATTAGCCAGCCTGACTTTGGCAGTGTGGACTATGTCCTTCCCTCACAGAGATCTGCAGAGAAAGGAGGAAGATTCATGTTTTAAAAATTCCTGTCACATCAACAAAGATGGTGGATGAAAGCTGATCTACAGTGAAAAAAGTATTTGGCCCCTCTTGATTTCCTTATTTTTGCACATATGTCAGATCAAGGAGAATGTAAGGAAACATTAAACACGTTATGAAACAGTCCTTTCATTTATTGAAGGAAAAAAGTTTCGAAGCATCTGTACCACCCAAGTAAAACAGCAACAACTTCCACCAGGCACTTCTTGCTGGAGATCAGTCTTTCACATCACTGTGGGGGGAATCATGACCCACTCTTCTTTGCTGAATTACTTTAATTCTGCCACATTAATGGGTTTTCAAGCATGAACTGCCCATTTAAGTCCATCTCAATGAGATTCAAGTCAAGCCTTCGACTACCCCAATCTAAAACCTTAATTTTGCTTCTTTTGAGCCATTCAGATGTGGACTTGCTCTTGTGCTTTGGGCTATAGTTTTGCTGCATAACCCAATTGCCCTTGAGCTTCAGATCACAGAACTGTAACCAAATGCACTCCTGCAAAATTTTCTAGTAGAGAGCAGAATTCAAGGTTCCATAAATAATGCCCAGGGCAGGAAGCAGCCAAGCATCCCCGCACCATCACACTACCACCACCAGTTTTTGCTGCTGGTGTGATGCTCTTGCTGTGGAATGCCGGATGTAACAGGACCCTTGTCTTCCAAAACTTTCCACTTTCATCCCATCAGTCCACAGAACATTATTCCAAAAGGCTTGGGGGTCATCAAGGTTTTCGTCTTGCAGCTCTTCCAAGGAAACCATTTTTACGTAGTGTCTAACGGTGGAATGATAAACGCTGACCTGATCTTAGGCAGGCGAAGCCTGTTGTTCTGTAGATGTCTGCCTGGGATTTTTGGGGCTCTGCTCTTGGAAGAATTTTAGTAGGCTGGCCACTTCTGGAGAGATTCTCCTCTGTTGCAGAGTCTCCATGTGAAGATAATAACTCGTGCTGTGGTTTGCTGGAGGCTCAGATCCCTTTCAAGACTGATATATTTCAATAACTTCCTTTTTTTCTTCTCTTCCATGTTTTTCTTTTGATCTTAGCTTGGTCTGCTGCTTGAACGTAAAGCCTGCTTTAGTTTCAACTAGGCTGTAATCAAGGGTGTGATATTTGTAAATAATTCATGATTAATCAGTTGATTGAGTAACTTAGGGAGGGAATTACTTATTCACAAGACCAGTTAATGTTGGATAATGTTTTCCCTGCAATAAACCTTTTTCTATCTCTTATGTCTGATTTCACAAGAAACACTTTATGTCCCAGAAACATTGCTATAATGAGGATAACCACCACCAGCAAACTAACTAGCCTGTTACATTGCAGCTACATGGTGGCTAAAGGCTAAAGCCCAGTCCCATTTCTTCTTTTTACCCCTGACCCTTGTTTTCGAGTGTTGCCCCTTGTTACTGAGCTACAGGGCAGCGGTTGAGATCTTCCTCTGAAATGGGACCCTCAGATAAAAAGAGCATCACTTCATTAACAGCTACTAGCGCCGCTCTGTAGGCGACCCTGCCCGTCTGCAGGGACAGCAGAGGAGGGGAAAGTTCAGCTCCTCACTGCTGGGCTTTAGTTACATTTAGGGATCATACGCCTTCAAAGAGGGGGGCAGTTATTTATTATCACCCCCCCTAATTCTTCAGTGATATGAAGCTGAAGTCAGATACTCACCAGCTTCATTCGAATCTTCCCGTTCCACCTTTAATGGAGCAGCAGTTCTGATACCTGAGGTGCCATAATGTAACCACTGCTCCATTTAAGGTGGAACGGGAAATTTAGCTAGCTAGCTACCGAGACATTAGCATACTACAAACAGTTTTTTGTGCTTGTTATCTTAAACTAAGACAATACAGGTTATCGTAATTTTTAACAGTGTAAATTCTCACATTTGTGGGTTTCTTTGGTCACCATCTTTGGGCAGCCATCTCGCCATATTGTGCCTCTGAAAACCTCCGTTTGGGGGGCCATGTAGCCCTAACACATTGCCCTAGCCCTCTATCTCAACAAGAATCAGGACACCCCACCCCTAGATGTGGACACACAAAACAGAGGATAAGACTAAGTGGTAGGGGTGAGGGGTGAAATGGGATTGGGCCTAAATAAGCAGAATTCTACCTCCTACATCACTAGGAGTTGATGCCTAGAGCCAGTGGTTGAAGACTTTGATTTTCTTGTTGTTTTTCCCGCAATATTCAATTTTCTTCTCTTTACCCCAGTTAGCTTTTAGCTAGGAAAGTAGTTGCCAATGTCAGGAAGTAGCAGAGATCAGCTAAGTTCAGAAACAGTGAAGGGTAAGGCTATGCTTACATGTTAGCATTGGGCAAAAAGCTTTGTTTGTGCTTTATTGCAGAATCCATGCGATATGAGCAATGCCTAAATGCCTACTTAAATGATACCTTGGTGATAACGGCCACTGAAAATTAGAGCTTTGGTGATCAGTTTTATTTATATAACCTGTTAAAATCCCAGATTTACTATTCAGTAACTACACTGCAAACTGGCCGAACTGTTCTTAGGTTATAGAAGTGTGTAATAAACTTGGGTCCCACTGGTGGACCCTGGCCATTTAGGTGGTTAAGACAGATATAAGACACATGAGGATGTTTATCTGAGTGTCTAGTCTCTAACAGAGATCAGACGTTAAATGTTTGTGTGTTAAGGTTTAGGATTTGGATGTTAATCCTGTCATCCTGTTTTATGTTATCATCAGATTCTAAACCCTTGAACAAATCAGGTCAGCTATAATATGCGAGGTGGAGATTTTCTTTCAGCTTGTATCTGGCGAGTTGAGGAATTCACACTTGGGCAAGTGCTCAGCACAAAGAGCAGCAATCTCTGGGAGGAAGAAAAGGAAGCGTCATGACGGATGGCGTAGTCGGCAGGTTTGGACAGCTTGACAAGTGGCCCACAAAACCCTGTCCAACACAAGAACCAGCGGAAAAACAAAACACGTTTTATTATCTGACAGCCAACGGCAGGGATAAGAAACAGACAAACACTGAAAACACGATTTCCTTAACATTTAAGCCTTTAAATGCTTAGACACCTTAAATATCTTAAACACTGAGGGTCTGAATAAAAGCTCAGTGCCTCATGATCATAACAACAAAACCTACATATTAATGACGGTAGTTACTGAAAACTGTATAATTACATTTAAATAATTAACAAAAGATACTAAATAATAAAGAGTAGTTACAGAATTATTTATAGTTATATTTAAATATTTAACATTAGATACTAAATAATTAATAGTAGTTACTAAGTAATTCATAGACGTTATAATTATTGGATAATTATAATATATACCAAATAATTCAGAGTAGACACTGAAGAAATTATAGTAGATACAGAATAATTCATAGTAGTTACTAAATAATTCATAGTATTTGCAGATTACAGTAGA
>NC_051219.1:4679202-4684202 GCF_015220715.1 Pygocentrus nattereri
TAATAAGAATCAAGATAAACAAGTATTAAGCCAAGAAATGTAGTTCCTTTAGAGTACGGTATCATTGCTAAGTGAACGTTCAGTCGTCCAGTACTGTATATTGTGGTCATTTCATGATTTTGAAAACTTTTTCTTGTACAACAATGAACATATGATAACACAGCACTGTGTAATGCTGACACCTTCATGAGAAAACCAGCATGAGAGTCCAAGATTATTCCATTAACAGCACAAGGGTTTTTCGCGCTGTGGCTCAGTGATACAGAGTTAATTTGCACATGTTGGAATTCATGTTTCCCTCAATGAACCGCAGCTCCCCAGACTATGATGCTACCACCACCATGCTTGACTGTAGGCAAGAGACAGTTGTCTTGGTACTGCTCACCAGGGCGCCGCTACACATGCTGGACACCATCTGAGCCAAACAAGTTAATCTTGGTCCCATCAGACCACAGGACAGGGTTCTAGTAATCCTTGTTCTTGGACTGCTTGTCTGCAGCAAACTGTTTCAGGGCTTTCCTGTGCGTCAGCTTCAGAAGAGGTTTCCTTCTGGGAAGACTGCCATGCAGACCGAGTTGATGCATTGTGCAGTGTATGGTCTGAGCACTGACAGGCTGACCTCCCACTTCTTCAACCTCTGCAGCAATGCTGGCAGAACTCATGCATCCAATTTTTGAAGCCAACCTCTGGATATGACGCTGAACACATGGACTCGACTTCTTTGGTCGACCCTGCGAGGCCTGTTCAGAGTGGGACCTGTCCTGGAAAACCACTGTATAATCTTGGCCACCGTGCTGTAGCTCAGTTTCAGGGTGTTCGCAGTCTTCTGATAGCCTAGGCGTCTTTGTGGAGAGCAACAATTCTATTCCTCTCATCCTCAGAGAATTCTTTACCATGAGGTGTCATGTTGAATATCCAGTGGCCTGTATGAGCGAATTATACTCAAAACACCAAATTTAACGGCCCTGCTCCCCATTCACACCTGGAACCTTGGACTCACTTGTGTTTCCAGCTGTTTAGACATGAATGGCTGTGTGTTGTTCTTTTCAGAGGACAGTAAATCTGCACTGCTACACAAGCTGCACACTGACTACTGTAAGTTATATCAGAGTTTCATTTCTATAGTGTCATCCCATCAAAAGATATCATAAAATATTTGCAGAACTGTGACTTTTGTGAGATACTGTATATGTGTGTGTGTGTGCTGTGAAGCAGCTATGATGTGTGCTCCTGTTTCACAGCCTCCCGAGGAACGTTCTGGTGAGGAAGAACCTTATTTCTGAACTCTTGAGCTCTATTTATGAACCGCTGTCTCTTCATCACTCAATGTTTATCGGCCACTTTGTCTCGAGCTCGTTGGCCGGTTTGCGTGATGAGCTGCGTCTCAGTGAATCGAGTGTTAAATCCAGGCGTATTGTGGAGGAATCCAGGCGCTCGTTCACACATCTGGTCCTCTGAGTGTTGAGAAGCGAGAGCTGCTATTTTTAAAGAGACTCAAACTCATGGCGCTTCCTCCTCCGAGCGCTGCGGTTCGCTCACAGATCCGTCATCATGTTCTCCTCACTGCCAAGTGAACCAGCTGTGCCTGAGTATCTCAGCAGAACCAGACGTGCAGAGCCAGAACGAGTAGACGGGGCTAGTAATGCTGCAGAGCACGGACTGGTCAAGCACAGTCACCACAGAGCGATCACAAGGTCTCTCTCTCTCTCTCTCTCTCAATTCAGATAACTTTATTGGCATGAATTGTAACGAACAATTGTTGCCAAAGCATTTCAAATATATATCCCAGTAGAATATGAAAATAATGTTCATGAAGGAAAAAATTAATAAAAGAAAGAGTAAATATTAAAGAGTAATAAAGAGTAAATATTCATATATATATATATATATATATATATATATATATATATATTTGAGAGAGGGAGAGAGAGCGAAAGAGAGAGGGAGAGACACACACACACACACACACACACACACACACACACACACACTGTAAAACACACATCAAATAAATGATCCATTTCCATGGGATTAGTTTAAGGTGCTGTGTCACTCTGTTCTCTGTTCTCTGCGTTTGTGGCAGCTGTGAACATATTCAGCTGATAGTGCAATACATTCTAGAGTCTCTCCTAAACACACACGTCACAGATCTTCAGTTTCAGTCATTTTCTCCTCAAATGATGGGACAGAAGCTTTAACTGAACTGATATAATCTTCTCTGAGGTCTTTATATCTGTTACAGGAGGAGAGAAAGTGCTGCTCTGTTTCTGTTTGTCCTGAACTGCATTGATTACTTATCCGCTCTTCTCTGGGCCTGTTTTGTGGATCATTCTGATCTGTGATGGTGAGAGGGTGGACTGGGCTGTGGTGTGTGATGGTGAGAGGGTGAACTGGGCTGTGGTGTTTGATGGTGAGAGAGTGAACTGGGCTGTGGTGTGTGATGTTGAGAGGGTGAACTGGGCTGTGTTGTGTGTTAGTGAGAGGGTGTACTGGGCTGTGGTGTGTGATGTTGAGAGGGTGAACTGGGCTGTGTTGTGTGTTAGTGAGAGGGTGAACTGGGCTGTGGTGTTCGATGGTGAGATGGTGGACTGGGCTGTGGTGTGTGATGGTGAGAGGGTGGACTGGGCTGTGGTATTTGATGGTGAGATGGTGGACTGGGCTGTGTTGTGTGTTAGTGAGAGGGTGAACTGGGGTGTGGTGTGTGCTGGTGAGAGGGTGAGCTGGGCTGTGGTGTGTGTTGGTGAGAGGGTGAACTGGGCTGTGGTGTTTGATGGTGAGAGAGTGAACTGGGCTGTGGTGTGTGATGTTGAGAGGGTGAACTGGGCTGTGTTGTGTGTTAGTGAGAGGGTGTACTGGGCTGTGGTGTGTGATGTTGAGAGGGTGAACTGGGCTGTGTTGTGTGTTAGTGAGAGGGTGAACTGGGGTGTGGTGTGTGCTGGTGAGAGGGTGAGCTGGGCTGTGGTGTGTGTTGGTGAGAGGGTGGACTGGGCTGTGGTGTGTGATGGTGAGAGGGTGGACTGGGCCGTGGTATTTGATGGTGAGATGGTGGACTGGGCTGTGGTGTGTGATGGTGAGAGGGTCAACTGGCCTGTGGTGTGTGTTAGTGAGAAGGTGAACTGGGCTGTGGTGTTCGATGGTGAGATGGTGGACTGGGCTGTGGTGTGTGATGGTGAAAGGGTAGAGAGAAAGAGACAGAGAGAGAGACAGAGAGAGAAACAGGGAGAAAGAGACAGAAAGAAAGAAAGAGACACAGATAGAGAGAGAGAAACAGGAAGAAAGAGACAGATAGAGAGAGATAGAGAGAGAGAGGCAGAGAGAGAGAGATAGAGGGAGAGAAATAGGGAGAAAGAGAGAAAGAGAGAGAGCGAGAAATAGACAGGGAGAGAGAAAGAGAGAGAGGGAGAGAAAAAGAGACGGGAAGATAGAGAGAGAGAAACAGGGAGAAAGAGAGAGAGAGAGAAAGAGAGAGAGCAATGGGCTGAATTAATAACTATTCATTTGTTTTGGTGAACAGTGTATTAGCCTGATGGGAGGGGGCGTGGTCTAATCTTAATGAACGAGCTACGGTTCTGAATGAGGATGTCTTAAAGATCACAACACTCTTATTACACTAAAAGGTGTGTGTAGGTGTGTGTGTGTGTGTGTGTGTGTGTGTGTGTGTGCGTTTTAACCAATAAAAGCAGCTGCATTAAAACAATATCGGAGCTAAAAGCTCTCAGAGCTGCTGATTTTATAAATGACTCTTAATATTCTGCTCAGACAACACAGTTCCCTCCTGCTCTGTTCTGTTTATTACTGTAGACGAGGGCCCTATAAAATGGTCTCTGTTGGGCCTGGGTGGGGAGCCTGCAGCACCATGACTGTCCATTGGTTAAATGGACTGTAGGCTGAATGTAGTGTGCTAGGCTAAAGCATTTGGGAAATGGAAACTGAAACTGGAAAGCGGAAACTGGAGAGCCTGCTCTGAAAAACAGCAGGGGGCACTGTTACAGTATTCTTAACTTCCAGTTTTCCCACTTTGTTTTGGTCATTTTTACATCAGCAACAGCAGCTGTAACTTAAGTTTTTAACATACTTTTGATTATTTTTACATTACAGCTGTGTATGTATGGTTGGTTGCTTGGTAACAGACATGACCATTGATTGTTGACTTTGCTTGAGTGTATTAAGATTTCCTAACTTGATGTTAGATGAGATGTAGATAAGATGATTAGATTTGCTTCTGTAATATGAATTGGTCAAAGATATTATCTTGACCTGTCAGATCTTAACTTAGGACAAACGATAGCAAGGCTCTGGACTGCAGAATGGGCAGTCTAGCACCTGCACTCTCTGATTATGCATCTGTTCGCTTGTAACATATACAGAATGTGGCTTGACATTGTCATGTTGAAGTAAACATTGACATCCTTGAAAAAGATGTTGTCAAAACGGCAGCATGTGTTACTCCAACATATGTATATATGCCTTAGTGTTAATAGTGCTTCCACAGACGTGCAATATCAATACCCCTCATTCCATGAGAGAAGCCGGCTTTGGAAACTTTACGCTGGTAACAGTTCTGGATGGTCCTTTTCTTATTTGGCCCGACGACATCCATTATTTCCATAAACAATCTCGTCAGACCACATTACATGTTTCCATGGAGCATCTGGACACATCAGATCTGCTCGAGCCCAGAGAAGTTGGCAGTGTTTCTGGACGTTGTTGACTGTGCATAGTGCAGTCTTAACTTGCGTTTGTGGATGCAGCAACAGTGTTTATTGACCTCAGCTTCTTGAGCTTATGTGGTGATGTCCATCACAGAAACACGTCGTTTTTTAATGCCACAGACATTCGGGTGTGTTTTTTTTCCAAATTCCCTGAAACCTTTGAGGGTATTAAGCACTGCAGAGGCTGAAACACTGAAAATCCTTGGAAATGCTTGTTGGAAAGTTGGATTATTTTCAGATTTTTGATGCGCCTCAATCCATCCCTGCTCATCTTGGCCTTTCCTGAAT